>NC_068369.1:3536090-3622609 GCF_020536995.1 Dreissena polymorpha
ACTCATATTAGGACTTCCTAGAGTATATTATTGTTGCCGTCAAATCAGAATCTTTTCGTTGAGAATCTGTATTAAGGCAAACTTGTCTTTTAGTTGATAAAGAATTGAATAATTGTCGATTATTGAAAATATCTCGTCATCTCAATTCGTTTTTGTGTGTGTTTCAAGAAGATCTCTACGACTTCATTCTTTGACCTGTGTTGAGCACTATGTTTTATAAATCATCTTATTTGTTTTGTTACGGCACCCATTTCGGCGGTAGCATTGTAGTTGTTCATAAGAAGAGAAGCGCAATCCAAATTAATTTTTGTACCCACATTCAAATAAATATTTTACAATAATATAAATAATAATGATTATGTCTACTGAACAGGACTATTCGCGGCGACTAACGCAAAAATTCAAAACAACAGCATTGAACAAGACTATTGTCAAGCAATGTGATCCGGTACCGGTGAATCTCCACCATTGTCAGATTTTTTTATATTTGTTGCCATAGCGACCAGAATGTTTGACGTAGAAACAAAATGAAATGACGTACATAATCTCCATATTGCCATCTAGTCATGTTTCAAGTTTCATGAAAAAATATGAAGAACTTTAATAGTTATCGCAGGATCCAGAAAAGCGTTACAGACTGACTGACTGACTGACTGACAGACAGACTCACGAACACACAGAGCGCAAACCATAAGTTACCTCCGGTTTCACCGGTAGGGGACAATACACAATCTAAGCATATTGACTTGCCCACTCATGTCATGTATATAACTCGTACTTACAAAAAAAAACACTTATAGTTTCACTCATACAATAATTTCAACTCAAATATGTTGTAAAACATATTTCAGCTTCAGCCTATGTAAAACATGTAGGTAGAGCTGGTAGGAGATTTATTAGCAAAGGCATGAGTGTTAATAAATAACACAGATTCGTGTGTTTAACATGTTTGGAATGGACAAGTGCTGTCATGCACAAATATGTCTGCGATAATTTAAACCATCAGTTTATTTGTTATGTTTGAAGGGGAAATTTAATACTAAGTGGGCTTTCCAGCCATGGTTATATAATGAAACATAGTAATACTCTAAGAGGGCATGTTCTGTATGCTACATACGCCAAAATGTGTACAATTATGAAAACATTACCGGAAAACTTTCAGTATTATATTATCAAGTATCAAGTTTTTTTTTAATACCAAATTGTGTAAAGGCGAAATGTAACATGCTATATTCTATTTATAGTATTCATTTTAATGTATTGAAAGGATAGTATTTATGAGTTTTAAGTGAACATACAGGGAGCCTGGTAGTCTGTGTGGAAATTATCTGTAGTCGCTCTTTGTTTGTAAAGACTGAAATTGGTTTTACACCAAACTTCGGTACTTCAATGCCCTCTGTATACAAATAAGCGAACAACTGCAGTTACTCCAGCGCTTTGAATTAGTCGTCACATCCGGTCAATGGTGGAAGTTCGATTTCAAACCGATGAAGAAAATTTAATTTAATTAAATTCTGCGTCAAAAGAGTATATCGGTAAGGTTAAAAGTGTCGATTAGGTCATGGCAACAGGGGACAGCAGCGACCTGGCGTGGGATGCGCGATTCAGATCCATAGACGCGGAGAAAACAACTTTCGCAGTACCAACGCAAAACCGGTTTGTTATACCCAGTGGGCGGGGAAATGGACAGGAAGATCGTGACTACAAACGGAAAAAAGTATGTAGCGATGGGAGCACGGGAGATGAGCACGATTGCGAAACACAAACCCAACGCTTTGTTAACCTTACTACCGACGAAAAACTATTGTGTTTATTCGAAGCAATTAATCGGAACTTCGAAAAAATTGACAACACTCAATCTATAAATAACCAGTGCTTAGAGCAAGTCAAACAAGTAATCAGTCGTGTAGAACGAAATGAACAAAACATAGATATCCATACTCGAAAACTACAGATGCTATCATATAAATCAATAGACCTGGAAGCCCGAAGCAGAAGAAATAATTTGATTTTCTGGGGAATTTCAGAAAACATGCAACATACCACCTGTAGGGCCCTTATTCAAACATTTGTACAGAACGAACTATATATTGACCCCAGTGAAATGTGCATAGAAAGAGCACACCGTCTTGGTAGTACCAGAAACACACCAGTGAAATACAGAAATGACCCCAAACGCCCAATTATTGTGCGATTTCGTGACTTTTATGACACAGAAACAATCCTAGAACATGCATACCAACTTAGGGGAACCAATTTTCGAATCGACAGAGATTACCCTATAGAAATAGTAGAAGCCAGGAAACACCTAAACCAAATGGACGAAACGAAGACAGCCCGTGTAAACCGAGACAAAATTCAAATAAAATATCCAGCGAAACTATCCATAAACGGACGACCCATAAAAGACATGTTCCCAGAGTGGTACGAACTCCTTCGAGAAAGTAGGACAACGGGTTTCGAAAAGTTTAACAACACAAGCACCCTAAACTGCCCACCCCCACAAAATGCTCAAACAGAACTCACTACTTCAGCGACATATAAACATCACCAAAGTCCGGGCAGAGAACAAAACGCGCAGACCACACCAACAATCACAAACAATAAAAACTTAGAAACGGAAGTTTTTCACGAAACGCAGTCGGAGACAACTATGAGCCACGCCCACTCGACAGACAAACCACAAAATCGAGAGCAATCGCACGAATTGGCAGCCGAACCACCGCATATGGAACAAACACCAGAGAATTGGTACAAACAACCGAAAGCAACAACACAACATATACGCACGGCATCGGCATCTAGAGGACGAACGACCACAAAATCCAAAAACGTTAATGCACTCTCAAATGTCCTCAATAACACTATGAAAAACAAAACTACACAAGGACCGCCGACGCCACGTGCAACGCAAAGAAACCGCTCCGCTTCTATAAATAGAAACACGGGGAAACCCAAATACAATACACCACCCAAAGATGTAAACAATTCGATTCCAATAAACACACCAAATGCTGGGACAAACCAGGAACACCCACGCACAGCACAATAGGAAATACAGGAGAAAAATGGACTCAATTTCTGCCTTTGGAATATTCAAGGATTAATTGGAAGAAGATTTGACAAATTAAACAACAGTGAAGAAGTGCAATCATTATTTTTGAATAAAGACATAATTTTGTTAACAGAGACTTGGTTGAACAAACTCCACAATTGCACAGTGGACGGCTTTTCACATTTTATACTGAACAGAACTAACAAGCATAAAAATGCAAAAAGAGACAGTGGTGGACTTATTATATATGTTAGAAATAATCTAAAACAAAATGTAGAATTGCTTAAATATAAAAATGATAGAATAATTTGGTTAAAAATAGATAAGTCTGTTTTCAATTCTGAAAATGATGTATTTGTATGTCTTTTATACAATGTACCAACTGGCAGTGCGAGAGAAGTGTATGATGATGAAAACATTTATGATTCATTAATACAAGATATTGTAGAATTTAATGCTATATATGAAAACAAAACTAGCTTTATTATTACAGGTGATTTTAATTCCAGAACTGGGAATCGCAATGACTTTGTAAATGATGAATACCTGCATAACTTAAATATGATGCCTGATGATTACAGTATAGATGTATTCTTGCCGCGAAACAGTCAAGACAAAATTGTAAACGAAAATGGCAAATTGTTAATTGACTTCTGTAAACAAACAGGCCTCCGTATCATGAATGGTCGTGTATGTGAAGACTCGCACTTAGGTCGGTACACATGTATAAAGGACGCTGGTTGCAGTGTTGTTGACTATGTACTATGTATGCCAGAAATGATGCCAAAGTTCACACAATTCTCAATATCAGATCCAAGCATAGAATCAGATCACTGCAAAATAGAATTTTCCATTAAAACTGAACACAGAAACGCGGAATTAAATATAAACAACGAAAATGAACCAAGAAACTTACCGCAAATAGATCATACTTTTATATGGGATGAAAATAAAAGATTATTTTTTATCAATAACCTTGAATCTGAAGAAATAACACATGAATTACACAATCTAACCTCAAATATAGACACAATTACCCAATCTTCAGAAATTGATAATAATCTTGAAACATTTTGCAACTTATTAAACAAAACTTGCTCACCATTAAAAAAAAACATCAAAAACAGAAATAAACAGACAAAAACACAGAATAGTTGGTTTGACAATGAATGTAAACAAAAACAGACAGATTTTTACGAAACCCTCAATAATTACAGATCTGATAATAGTGACGAAAACAGGAAAAATATGGTACAAGTCAGGTCACAATACAAATCACTCGTAAGATCCAAAAAGTTCAAACACGATAGAAAAAATACAGAAAAACTAATTAATGCTAGAATGAACAACGCAAAGGACTACTGGAAACTATTAAAAAGCTTATGTACAAATAACACATCTACAAACATAACACACGATACCTTTGCTAGATATTTTAAAGCAGTAAACTGTCCAGACTCAACATTCTACCAAGCAGATGAAGACACCCTACATTTTAATGAAAGATATGTTAAAGGGGAATTCAATATTATGTTTGAAGAACTAAACATTGAAATAAGCAATGATGAAATACTTAAAGCATGTAAAGAGTTGAAAAATAATAGATCAGGTGGACCAGACTACTTCATAAACGAAATTTTCAAATACGGCATAAATAATCTTCTTAACTATTTAAGTAAATTATTTAATAAGATCTTCAATTTAAACTACTTCCCACAAAAATGGTCAAACGGTTTCATAATACCACTGCATAAAAAAGGAGACATAAACAATCCAGAGAATTATAGAGGAATTACACTACTAAGCACACTCGGAAAACTATTCACAAGAATCCTCAATAATAGACTTAATGCATGGGCCGAAAATTACAGTGTTTACGTAGAAGCACAAGCTGGTTTCCGATCAAACATGTGTACTACTGATAATATTTTTATTCTTCACGCGGTGATACAACAAATGTTAAATAACAACAAGAAATTATTTGTCTGTTTTGTCGATTACACAAAGGCGTTCGACTTACTAGTAAGAGAAAATATATGGCACAAACTTATCAAACTAGGCATCAGAGGTAAAATGTTAGACATCATCACATCGCTTTACTCAAATGTTAAATCATGCATTAAATTTAATAACTGCTTAAGTGAAAGCTTTATATGCAACCTCGGGGTCCGCCAAGGAGACTGTTTGTCACCGTTTCTATTTGCAATGTATATAAACGACCTTGAAGAGACATTGATATTAAAAGGCCACAACGGAATAAGTATCCACATGCTCAAACTATTCTTACTCTTATATGCTGATGATATAACAATAATGTCAGAAAATGAACAAGACCTTCAGCATGGATTAGACATTTTATATCAATATTGTAATCAATGGAAATTGACGCTGAATGTTCAGAAAACAAAAGTTTTAATATTCAAGAAAGGAGGAAGAAACCCAAGGGGACAACATTTTCTATATGGCAACCAAGAACTTGAAATTGTCACAAATTTTCAATATTTGGGAATAACATTTTCCTCAAAAGGATCCTTCAACCTAACATTCGATAAACTTGCAGGACAGGGCCTAAAAGCAATATTTAAACTAAGATCATATTTATATAAATTCACTGATATCTCAATTGAACACTCGTTATCGCTATTCGATAAACTAATAACACCAATTCTGAATTATGCAAGTGAGGTTTGGGGTTTCAATAACAGTAAAAGATTAGAGACGATACACTTAAAATTTTGCAAACAGCTTTTAGGAGTTAAGTTACAAACACAAAATAACTTTATATACAGCGAACTTGGGCGATTTCCTCTAAAATGCAGCATTGTAGCTAATATTATTCGATACTGGTTCAAAATCTTAAAATGCCCAGAGACCAAACTAATCAAAATCACATATAAAATGATGTTGATAGAACTAGAAGCTAACCCAAACAAACCATCTTGGGTGAAATCACTAAAAGAATGTCTAGAACAATTAGGCTTTTTTCATGTATGGCTAAATCAGGGTGTTGAAAACGAAGACTTATTCATGTCATCTCTAAAACAAAGAGCACAAGATATTTTCTTGCAAAACTTAAACAATGAACTCCACATGTCCTCAAGAGCATCAACTTATATACTTTTCCACAACTTTGGCTACAAAAACTATCTCAACAGTTTAAATATAAAAAAATACCGACAAGCTTTCACACGTCTCAGGACATCATCACACAGACTCGCTGTAGAAACAGGAAGGTGGCACAAACCAAACAAAATACCAAGAAACGAACGAAAATGCCTATCTTGCAATACACTAGAAGATGAATTCCACTTTTTATTAGAATGCCCACTTTACAAGGAAATAAGAAAATTACACATTAAAAAATACTATTGGAAACATCCAAACATAATTAAATTTTCAGAACTAATGTCCGTAAACAACAATGGTATACTAAAAAACCTAGGAATATATATACATAAATCACTGGTGTTAAGAGAAAATATATACTCACAGAATTAGTTATTAATCACCTATTACATAAAATAAATATAATTATACTCACAACCATGCGAGCCTGGCAAACCCGTCAATATGTGAAATGGCAATCCAGCTTTTCTATGTTTTCACAGCCCCTTATTACAGCAACGATGAAAACACACACCACTATTTTTTAACCAAATTAGTAGAAAAACAATTTGTGTCAAGAAACAGTAGTGGTACCTGAAATTGAAAAAGACAAAAATACACTGATATTACAAAAAGATACAACATAAAACACAATTATGTTTATTAGGTGTATTGCAAACATAAGAATCAAATAAACATCAATAGTAAACATCATATTTTATTAACATGTAAGCCAGTATATGTATATTGCTCATTTTTATGTAGGTGTACATGTATGTATCTAAGTTTTTAACAGTTGTCCATCATATACCACGCTATTTTATTCTATGTTGTTACTAAATCTTACAAAATGTGCATAATCTGTAAGGTTTTCTTATTGGTGAACGCAAATACAATGCATTTGTTTACCACATATCAAATAACAATCGATAAATGTGTGCTCTAATTATCTAAATGTGTAACTTTTAAATCTTCAAAAATTGTTAGCATGATGAATTGGCCATCACATATCAAGCCACTCAATTGTATCATTAGTATATACATATAGCTCCATCATGTGTAGTAACCTAATTCCCCGAATTAGATTACTTGAATAACATGAGTCATGAGCAGACCTAAGTTGGTCAATTTTACACATGCGTCTCAACCTAACGTTTTGATTTCGGGTTAGGTTGTCAAGCTTGTAAAACTGTACCACACTTACAACGTTGACTTACCATGATAAAATCCATTTAACTGTATCCACGACGGTAGTTAATCCGATTATTTCCAGACACATTTGATGATTTCTCCAATTATAAATCGATTGTGTAACGGAAGCACGAGTTGATATATCGGATATTAATATCGTTATGAGCTTGAACATGAAAGGCTACACAACACCAACATCAATCGCAAAATACACATGCACCAATTACATCACCAACGTTGTAAAAATACTATATGATACTTTGTGTATATATATATATATATGTATATGTATGTGTATATATATATATATGAGCGTGTGTGTATGTGTGTGTAAATAACAAATGTTATTTTGTAAACTGTTATACATGTATGTAAATATATATGTAAATAACTTTTACTGATAAATGCACCTGATATGTACATGTACCTGAAATCGAACACTATAGCATGCCTACGTGAGTTTTTCTATATTTTTGGCTCTCTAACAAGGAATATACAATCTAACCCCCCCCCCCCCCCAAAAAAAAAGGCTACCTAGATTTAATATCCATTTTTGGTTAACTCAACTTTGTGTGTCAAATATATACTAAATATACCGTTCATTTTTAAATTTACACTTTTTAATACATAAACTCTAGTTACATTTCATTAGACTAGAACTTACATTTTTCTCCGAAATGACCCAATAACCCTGGTCTAAGACAAATACACGCTATATTTTTTTTCCTTCCATTGCTTCCAAACGTTTATTTATTTATTTATCTTTTTATTGCATCTTCACAATCAAAATGTATCTATATCTCCCCATATATATATGCAGATATCTAACATGATGCAACATATCTCACCATTAACCGGTTGTATATTTCTTTTGTCATGTGTTGCATGCGGAATGATGGGCATATTGCCTTTTTTCCTGAATAAACATCTATCTAATAATTTACATACCCGATAACTGATAACGCTTAATTGTTCTTCCCTTCTTCGTGAGTATTACCTCGACGTTGTTGTTTAAGTTTGTTTTGTCCGTTTTCTTCTATAATTATACAAGTCTTAAAGGGGCCCTCACACAGATTTTGGCATGTGTTGAAGTTTGTCATTAAATGCTTTATATTGATAAATGTAAACATTAATTTTTAAAAGCTCCAGTAAAAAATCAAAAATAAAATTTAAAAAAGGAAAATAGGCTAGAACCAGTGACCCCCGGAATCCTGAAGTAAAAACGCATTAGCCAACTGAGCTATCCTGCCAAGCATACATAAGATGCGTATTTGATACCTTATAAAAGTAATCTTCGTAGTTTCACAAATTTAAACGACAACAACAAAACTCTCCAAATTATTCAATCGTTTCGCGTTGCAACGCTTTATACTTGTATTCAATCGTATTTATTTTATCGCGCATCATAAGATTTTATAATTTACTTAATATACATGTAAACTTTTAAGTTATATTCCCGAATTCAATAAGGCAAATTGAACAATGTGATCGATATTAATCGTAAATTGATAAAAACCGGTTTACTATATTTACTATCAGCATTGATTAACTTTTGTTTATGTTTTTGGGGATAAATAGTTTAGTCTTAATGCAGCCCAAAACTTAACGAACACTTTCTCGGAAAGATGAAATTATGCACTAGTCGAGCGTATATTCATTATGGGGTTTTACAATTTCAATTTAGTATTCATAAAAAACACAATTAAAACCTATAACACAATTGCAAAAAATTACATTCTGCACTTTCCATGTGTTTGATAAACAAACTTTAACTACAACTTATTCACAGCTTAACTGCAGACGAATTTGAAGACTGTGACTAAATACCGTGACCGTTCTTATACTCACTTTTTCTTACAATTTGATAACTTGATTTTGCTTGTTAAAATATACAATTTCAACAGTTTTTGAACAACCTATGATGCAGAATTAATTTCGAACACTTTCAATGTCTGAAATTAGCATATTAATTTCTAGAATATCCTTACTTATATCCTTAATAATATAAACATCTGATTGTGCCAGTTATTGCGACATTTGCCAGTAGCTGTGATGCCATTTTTCAACTTCACACCATAATAAGTCACTTAAGCGTTATGCTTGTAGCAATATTGCATCTAAGGGAAAAGCATGTCATTAATAACGGGTTATTCAATTAAAAAATATATCTATAAGACAACGCACAATTATCAGCCCCTACTCCCGCTTCATGGAGAAACCTATCAAACCGTGCACCATGAGTAATAAACTGAACACATTTGTCACTATCTTTTCTACTTTTATTGCAACTGATAAAATAAACAATCTTAAACATGATATAATGTTAACATAGATGGATCATTAAACAACACATAAAAGAGACATCATATTTTGGCAATAAAGTCGCAGAGCCCACGTTTTACTTTTGTTTATTTAACAAATGTGTATGTAGCAAATGTAACGATATGTATTGTTAATGTGGCAACAATGGTAATAACTTGTCAAATTATTGATAAGAAGTTTAAAACCTAAAAAATACATTCATACTAGAACTATTAAAATTTTTAAATGAACATACTTTCAAATTACACAGTATACTTTTGGTATTGTGACGCCTTTTTCTTTAAATTAGCAAACGCAATTTTTAAATATAAATTATTTTAAATGTGTATTATGTTATTCAGAGTGTTTATTAAGAAAATATAAGTATTGCATAATTTTGTGTAAATAAAAATGCCAGGTAAAACTGTCCTCTATATTGTATAAGTAAATGCACATTGAACATGCGTAATTGAGACAGACGTTATTGAGATTGCGACACAAAATACACGCCTGTAGAAACAAAATACATTAAGGTTATGTATGTGTTTTCAGGGTAATAACGCGAAATATATTTCTCTATCGTGAGTAAATAACTATTACAAATCTGTCGATTTTCTCATTTTACTGAGAAAATATTTGACTGAATTACCCAAAAACAAACCAATATCCTCCTATGTAATGCCTTTACTTTAATGTTCATATTAGATTCTTTTAAATCGTATTCATCAGAATCATTACCTCATTGCTGCTTAAAAAATTGCTAAGAAATCGATATTACAGCGCCATTTGGATGATAATAAATGTTTCGTGGATTTCAAACGTAATTTGTCGCTGCTACTTAACATATCTAGGGCCGCCATGAGTTTGAGTAGTATATATCCGATCAGAAACAAGGCACAACTTAACCTTTAAAGTATGGTATAGGCTTAAACAAAGTGTTCAAACAGCGTCACGATGACAATTTGCTATCGCAGAAAAGATAAATAAATTGAAATATGTTCTTTCAAATGCAAATCGTCCAAGATGAACAATGCACGAGTGTTTTGAACACGAATACTAATATTTGTAAACAGTTATTTTTTCTACATTTATTCGAGAATATCAACATTATTGAGTTGGAAAGGTTGCCGGCAAATCGCGATGTTGGACTCGGATATAATATGGGTTTTAAAATTACGAACGTACCAAGATGCCCGTTTGGTTATAATAACGACCATTCAGACATTTATGATCAACCTCCGCGAAGAGCTTTCATTGAACCAGCATAGCAGGATCAAATTCCATCCTTCATAACCAACGACGTGATGATAGCCGAGCCACGTCGTACAATAATATTCCCGTTACTATTCTTACTTTTTTTACTTGTATTTTTTTATTATCAACCTAAAGTTATACACTATTTTTAAAATTTAAAAGAAAATTTTACTACTTTCAATAATATAATACTTAAAAAAAAAATCATCCAAAATCTGAGGAGATCGTATGTGAGAGAATGAGGCGACAACAGTTACTGTGCACGGAGATTGATCTATGCTAGTCGCCTTGACTCAATACGTTTCAAGACCGTGGGGATTAAAGACGTAAGGTTGTCGACGTTTATGCAAAGTATGCTTAGTTTTTCCGACGGTTCATACTTCGAGGAAATGCATAAATGCTATTCAATTATTAATTGATATGTTCAGCTATTTGTGTTCTCTACTTCGTGATGAACTACTAATACTGAAAACACATTCAAATTGATACCAAATTTAAAATTTTCAAAAACAAATAGTCAATAGTCAGCCTTGTCAGAACAGATTGATAATTATTTCTCCATAACTGTTCAATATTTCATAAACTAGCATGACTACAGTTCGCAGGATTGGTTGGCTTATTTCGGATTGTTGTTCAGTTTTCCGTTCTTCATAAACATAGCAAACAGACATTTTCTATCAATTTGCTTTATTTGTCGTAGAAATAAACACTTTAAGTAAACATAGACTCGATTCATCGAAGCGTGAATAATTATTATTTACAAATGAACATATATTGGAATGTACATGACATATAATGTGTAACAAGATCATGATAACATATAACTACATCGCTTGTTGTAAATATGAGTACAAAGAGCAAATGTAGTCTGATTATTTAAATGCACATCTAAACATCAATTCACATTCGTGGGCTTTGAACAATGATTACAGGCGGTTGACAACTCTCTAATAGGACTAGTTCTCAATCTCCCGCCCCTGAACTGGCCATGTATAATTGTTATGCGCTTGTTTCATGTATAAATTCGCATATTGAAAACAAAATTCATTTCACTTTAATTTAAATGACAATACATTACCGCGTGAATATTGGTTATTTGCATGTGTACGTATACCTCATGTAAATCAGCGACAAATATGTTCAAAATAACAACTAGTTAACATTGTGTTAACTAGACCAAGCCAGTTGTATACGGTACTACACTTTAATTAATGAAAGCCTTTTTATGGTTATTGAGGGTCACTTGACTGTATGGGTTTCACAAATGGATGTTAATGGATGTAAACACACCGGTAACTGTTGCTTTGTAAACACAATGGTAAGTGTTGCTTTTTAAATAACTTTTTTCAACTAGTGCATAAAAGACTGTGTTTTTATGCGTCAATGTGAAAAACATCAAAATTACTTTATTTAAGCATGTGTTATTGGCCAAAAAGTCCATGTTTACAGCCATTAATATACATGGTTATGCTGCACGCAACTTGAAATTGCGGCACCGATTTCAGACGTATTCAATAATAAATTCTTAAATCTTAAGATATCAGCTCAAACCGCAAAAAAATGGTCTTTTATGCACTTAAGATTTTTGCAAACATATTTCACTAACTTGAGATATTTGCAAAAACATCGTTCTTAACGGTGTGCTTTCATTCTGTCTAGCCCGTGTGTAAACCCTGTTGATCCTGCACATGGGTCTTCTGACACTTAGCAGACGACATCGGTCGTAGTGGTAAAAATATATATTGAATTATTCTTTTCTTTTCTTAAGGATAAGACAATGTGTGTTTGCTTCAGATAAACATGTTTCTGAAATAATATGTGCAAATACACATATCGTTCTATATTTTAATTCATATGTTCACACACATAAAATCAGAAAGATGTATGAAATATCACTAAATCCACATATAATACAACTATTGTTTTTTGCATTTGTTGTATTCTCTGAAATATTTGTTAGAGCGTAGTTATTTAACTAAAATAAGTGAAAATTTAATACGCACTATTTATTCATCGATTTGTATCTTAATAGCAATCGAATCGCTTTGTTTACTGTCAGCTGCTTCTGATGCATGGCTTGCCTTTTCCGATTTCACCGAAAGCGGAAACACGTCATCATGCTTCTCGTCTTCCTCAACGATGACTGTCGGTATTTCTGAGTCTCCATTGTGCGTTACGTCTTCATTTGACGACGACACAGATGAAGTAAGAAGGTCCTAAAATTAAATGTATATATCTAAATGCGAATAGTGTACATGCAATTTATCGTTTTTAAAGCTTTACAACAAATATGAACACAAGAATCAGGAAGATCTGTTACATCTATTGCATGGTCTTAAGATGTTACCCATGTTATAGTCTTTCAAAAAACGACATCCTAAGCAGAATAAAAATTCAAATTAAACTTGACAGAAAACACAATGCGTGTATTAATTTCTAATTTCTTAAATCAACTTATGAATAAAATAAGATTTTGATCCTTTGGTCATATGTTAATGATCGAAAAATAAATATGTGCCTTAAATTAAATTTAACTTTATTGCTGAGAATTATTTTGCAAATGCTGATGTTACTTAAATGAGATTATTTATCACGGCCGTTAATCACGCGCGCCACCTCTTTTTTGCGATGCATTAATAAATGAGCCAATGCTACTTCCGAGGTGGCGCTAATGACCGGATGTTTTGAAACTTTACGGATAATTGTACAAGGTGAGTATGTTTTATATGTTTTTTCAACATAATTCACATTATTTCAAAAATGAGGCAATGTAGTGCGATTCGGCGAAGATTTATTCATCCAAAAATGTACTGAAACATACAAACACAACTCATTTGGAAACGTGAGGACTTTTATAAGTTTTGACATGATTGGGGTTTTGAAATCAAATCGATGTCTATGCCTATGCTACGAGCAAATTTCCATCCGATTAACTAGCTAACGACATCAAACGACTGCGTCTAACATATACTAGTTGCTACATGCACAAACGCATTGGCGTTTTGTAGATATAATATATTTTTTTGCAATTTTCCAAAAGAGGTGGAGCCAATGCAAAGGAGGTGGCGCTAGGGAAAGGAGGTGGCGCTAATGCACGATATGATTTAACAGTCGTATGATTTTGTCATGAAAGTTGTTCATATATTCACTTACACGTTAAATCATTTTGAACAATTGCTTTTCTATTACACCGACGTTGTTTAGAGCTCGATTGATTCTCATAAAATAATGACGCTTTTTATATTTCAGCACGGGCATGAATAAAGGAACTAAAAATAAGATATGAATGCAAATCGTGTAACAAGTAATACACCACAAACAGCAGACTTAATTTCCACGTCAAAAACGGTAATGTGATTGGTATGCAGCCGTCGGTTTAGTTCCGTGTACAACTTAAAAGAACACCAAGTGCACCAGAAATATGTACACTCGGGTAAATGTGTGAAACGATTTTCAACGAAGAGGGATTTGGGTAATCATTGTCGTCAGTTTCACGGCAGGGAGAAACTGAAATGTGAACTTTGCCATGCAGAATTCGGCTATATCCGAAACCTAAAACGCTACAAACAGCATTGCGGTGAGGGTCAAAAGAAATTGCATACATGTGATGTTTGTCAAAAAATGTATAGATCCAAACGAGCCCTATATATGCACACCAGAGTTAAACACTTGGGGAACATTTGCATTTGCCAGATTTGCGGGAAAAAGTTTGAGAAGGAATACTCACTTTATCGGCACTTGAAAAATGTGCACAAGGATTAACTTTTTAATAGGAGCAATTTGCCAGGGTTGTTGATTTGTTTATTTATGTTATGTGTTTTTGCCCTAAGTAGGGAATTATTTTCAACAGTAACAGTGATTGCATCAAGCTGTAATTACAGCTGTATATTTCACACAAGAGTCAGAGAAGCATCTTTATATTTTGATATTTTCTTGCATATCATTTTATGGCTTTGATAAGTTCGTTTCCTTTCAGTTATTGATTATGTAAAGATCTTAATATCCCGTTATATATGTTTTTTCATTCATATCGCTGAACTGAATCGAAAACGTAGTTTATTTACTTGATAAATGTAAAAATTATATGTTAATTGAAACAAGTCCTCATCGTTACCACTTTTATTTAGATATCAAATTGTTGCTAGGCAGAGACATGTAACTCAATATTGTTTTCGTTACTGAAATAAAGTATAAACATACTTTTCTGCATATTAACAATCCAAATCCTTTTTCAGCAGCCCATTTTTATATTGGAGACTAAAGAATAAACTGAGGAGGAATAAATGTAAGGCGTTTACTATGAAGTATTTGATTACAATACGACGCGTTTTGTTTTCAAACTGCAGAGACAAAACAGTTTATAGCACAATACTTAATATTTAGTTTAAGTATTCGAATGTTTTGGTGAATACGGGCCTGTGTAGTAAAACCTTGCGAGATGTAATTTTTTTGTTAGAACGTGCGGTTTGCCCAGAAGTAGAGCATTGGGCTACAATTTCGAGGATCGGTGGTTCGCATACCGGCCCGGAAACGTAACTTGTGGTGGTTGGTCATGCAATTAATTCTTCATTTATTCTATCCCGGATATAAGTTGGGCAGTTGTTCGCCATGGCATTAGTAAGCGCACTTAGTACTGGTAAACCCAGGAAAAGAGTGCGTATGATAACTGACGCTCGATAAGTCATTTCCGGCTCAGGTACTACATTAAAGTACCCCTTGTAACTTAAGTATACTACAAATGACTTGGAGTACGGAAAATATACTAAAAAGTATCCCACGGTATCCCGGTGCCTGTAAGCGTATTTTCCGTTCCCGGTGTACACATTAGTATACTTAAAGCGAGATTATACAATTTTTATATGTGTTAAATTGTAATATATTGATAAAATATAAAACAATAACACAAAATAGGCAAGAAAAATTATACATTGAAGACAAATTTTATAAAATGCAGCAAAGACAAATTAGCGCCCCGAGCCGATTGTGACGAAGATATTTCGTACATATTTTCCTACAATAACCGAAGCAGTCGTTTTTAGTGTTCGTGTGTCGTATGAATAGATATCGTTGCAGGAATTTAAAATTAACCGTTAACTAAATTTAGATTAACATCGTACATGCATGATCTACATGCTGGCGAATTCGACTGTACAGCCTTTTTCGATTTCAGAATTAAATATCTTGCTTATTTCGCATTTTCCGACACATGTTCTTCTTAACTTTTATTTTAATCTATATTTAAATATATGTTTAATAAGTTTTTACACATTTTATTTTAATTAATAAATATTTGACAAAATCGTATAATCTCGCTTTAAGAGTACCCGCGGTACTTTTAAATAGTCGCTGGGCCAACAACAACCAATCGAGACAACCGCATTGGTGATTGGCAGCTCAGTAACTACTTAAAGAGTATCCCATTTACATCAAGTATACAACAGAGTATCCGGAGTACCGAAAATAAACTAAAAGCTACCCCGGAATATGACCATATCCGGGATCCATTGTAGTATACTCAAGACTACCCGGGGTAATTTAAGTAGTACCTGAGCCGTCAACGACCAAAGAAAAACCAAACTGACTGTCGTCATAAATATGTTTTACTTTTTAAAACGGCAAAAACCTACAAAAACAACAAAAAACAACAACAAACGAAACAGTTTTAGCAGGACCTTCAAATGTGTACAGCTGGCAAAATTATTAAATATATTATATACAGCTTAAAGTTCTTTAAAAATGCTGCAGTGAACAACAGTTTTCTATTTGATGAATCATGCGTGACATACAATGCTCATAACACGTATCTCAGTTATTACTTTTCATTTGCTCAGCACGTATGCATTGCTGTCAAAGTCACGCTCAACAACATGATATACATGCATGTCAATACGTTTAGAAGGCAACATGTTTGCCACGTGTATCCGTATTGTGCTCGCATGGGTTGCTCACCCCTCACAATGCTTAGGGTTTAGTCTTATAAACGTATGTCCATGCGTTTACTGAAATACCCAATATCTTGTCTAAGCATATAGCTTTCCTGAGATTTGTACCTAAATGAGTTTTGTATAAGCCGGTGCTCACGTCGCAATTTAATTCAAAGCCAAGTGGATTAAACTGTGATAACACACTTTTACATGTACTTGGACATGCACAGTTTATTTTTGACGAACTCGGATGCAGCCCCCACAACAAGCGCTTTCCCAACCAGAAAAACTTCATTGTTGTGTCATTATAGCGCAGGGTACTTACGTCTTCACAGTCAAACCAAATGACAACATCTACAGTTGAAATGCAACATTGTCTAACGGAAATCGTCCAATTGATACTAAATTTTAAAACGACACCATTTACCAATCGACACTTTCCTCAAGGATAATCTTCATAGCGTCGTTAAATAATGTGTACGCAGTGTCATCTGCCGTAAATTCCTTACACGTATTATCTCTTTCAATGACCGATATGCTACCCATTTCAGAGGTTACATCACCTTCCGCGAAAGACGTCATTAAAAGCGAGTTTCCAAAGCCGTTTTTGAGTAAAGGTACGTCTCATCTAATGAAGAATTCGTATTTTCTCTTCAAAAACTGTCATATCTTTCTGACATTAAGTCTTATTTTCTTGATTGCTTTACATTTGGAACAAAACGGGGAACCGCGTTGTCGTACGATTGGTGACACCAATCTTGCTCTTTAATTTAGCTGAGAGTTGAAAATGATAATAGTTCTGTTATGTGTTGTCTTACATTGAGTACTCGTGAACACGCGTTTCAAACTCGGGTTTCTTTCAGATGTTCTTTGTTGAAATTCAGGCAGTTTTCTCTTTTTACCAAGACTGTATCTTTTCCGTGAAGCAAGGACCAAGCCTTTCCGTTTCCTTCTCTTAAAAACTCCCATCTGCAAAAAGAGGAAAATATTTATCACCAGTGACACAATAAATCATATATCGAACATTCTAACTTAGCGTTATATACTAATGCAGATCGAACATATGCAACGAGCATTGGTAAGTAGTTTTTAATATTGACCAAATACACGTTTCTTTATTTAAACCATTCATGAAATTAGAAATAATAAAATAACAACAGTGAATGAAAAACATCAGATACGAACACGAAGTTCAACATATTTACTTGGCCTGTAAGTTGTTTTTATTTTACGAACATTTACTTTCAGTCCTAGAACAATAATACACAGAAACTGTTACATAAAATAGGTCACTTTAAAATGGCTGAAAATGTGCATTGGCGCCACCTCCTGTCCTAAGCGCCACCTCCTTGGCATTGGCGCCATCTCTTTTTGAAAATTGCAAAATTATGTAATAGATCGGAAAGAAGCCGATGTGTTTGTGCATGCAACAAATTGTACATGTTCACAGCAATTGTTTGATGCCATTAGAGATTTCTTTGGATAGACATTTGCTCGTTACACAGGCAAAATACATCGATTTTCTTTTAAAACGTCACCATGCAACAACTTACAAAGGTCCTCACGTTTCCAAATGGGTTGTGATTGTGTGTTTCTTAACATTTGTGGATGAACAAATCTTCACTGAATCGCACTACATTGTCCGATTTTTTAAATAATGTGAAATATGTTGAAAAAACATATAAAACCTACTCACGTTGTACAATTATCCGTAAAATTTCAAAACATCCGGCAATTAGCGCCACCTCGGAAGAAGCATTGGCTCATTTATTAATGCATCGCGAAAAAGAGGTGGCGCGCGTGATTAACGGCCGTGTTTATAGCCGATAAAGAATGATAACTTTGCAACATGTTCTCACTAAAGGTCACCATACACTAAATATTTCCTTCATACAATTTAATGTTAAAGCGAAATAATTTGCAACATTTTGCACATAAAGATGCCTATATCCATTCCTTCTTTTTATCCCCACGCTTTTTGAAAAAAAGGTGGGGATATTGTGGTGATCTCCGCCGTCCGTCCGTCCGTCTGTCCGTCCGTCTGTCCGTCCGTCCTGGCCACTATCTCCTCCTACACTAAAAGCACTAGAACCTTGAAATTTACACACATGGTAGCTATGAGCATATGTGCGACGGTGCACTATTTGGAATTTTGATCTGACCCCTGGGTCAAAAGTTATAGGGGTTGGGGTGGGGCCGCGTCAGAAATTATCACTCATTTTTTTAGGTTATTTTACATTTACTTCTTTATTTCTACACCGATTCACTTCAAATTGATACTGGACCTCACCTATGACAATACGGTCAATCTCAACCATGCATGGCCCCATTCCCAACCCTGGGGCGCCCCGCCCACATAGGCCACACCCACCAAAAATTTCCATTTACTATAATTTTTTCATTTCTACACGGATTCACTTCAAATTGATACTGAACTTTTGTTATGACATTAGGGTCAATCTCAACTATGCATGGCCCCAATCCCAACCCTGGGGCGCCCGCCCACATAGGCCACACCCACCAAAAAAATCCATTTACTATACACCCTCCCAAAATTGCCTTTTACTATAACTTCTTTATTTTTACACCCATTCACTTCTAATTGATACTGAACTTCTCTTATGACAATACAGTCAATCTCAACTATGCATGGCCCCATGATCAACCCTGGGGCGCCCTTGGGTCAAACATGCGGCGTGGGGATACGCGTCGGCCTCTGCCGCGCCATTTCTAGTTTTCGGACGTTTTCCAGTGAAATGCATTTTTTCAGCGCATTTTCTACTATAATCTCTCGTTATCTTGTTGCTTGAGGGATTTAATAGTGAACGCATATGTTTAACGTATTATATTTAGAAACGATGAAACCAAAACATAAGTCTAAAAGTATAAACATGCCATCGAGTAAAATATGATCGTATTTTTAGAGAGTAGAGCCCTACATTACTCGATTATTTAGTATATTGTAACCTATTAGACATCCTTAACTGTTTAAATCGCGAAAATAGGCACTTATGGATTTATCTCCCCACGCTTTTCAAAAAGCTATTGTGGTTATCTCCGCCGCCCGTCTGTCTGTCCGTCCTGGCCACTATCTCCTCCTACACTATTAGCACTAGAACCTTGAAACTTACACACATGGTAGCTATGAGCATATGTGCGACCCTGCACTATTTGGAATTTTGATCTGACCCCTGGGTCAAATGTTATGGGGGTTGGGGTGGGGCCGAGTCAGAGATTTTTACTCATTTTTTTAGATTATTTACTATAATTGCTTCATTTCTACACCGATAGTCTTCAAATTGATACTGAACCTCTCTAATGACAATACAGTCAATCCCAACTATGCATGGCCCCATAACCAACCCTGGGGCGCCCCGCTCATATAGGCCACGCCCACCAAAAATTGCCTTTAACTATAATTTCTTCAATTCTACACGGATTCACTTCAAATTGATACTGAACCTCTCTTATGACAATACGGTTAATCTCAACTATGCATGACCCCATTACCATCCCTGGGGCGCCCCGCCCACATAGGCCACGCCCACCCAAAATCGCCTTTTACTATAATTTCTTCATTTCTACACCGATTCACTTCAAATTGATACTGAACCTCTTTTATGACAATTCAGTCAATCTCAACAATGCATGGCCCCATTACCAACCCTGGGGCGCCCCGCCCACATAGGCCACACCCACTCAAAATTGCATTTTACTATAATTTCTTCATTTCTACACCGATTTGCTTCAAATTGATACTGAACCTCTCTCATGACAACACGGTCAATCTCAATTATGTATGGCCCCATTACCAACCCTGGGGTGCCCCGCCCACATAGGCCACGCCCATCCAAAATTGCCTTTTACTATTATTTCTTCATTTCTACACCGATTCACTTCTAATTGATACTGAACTTCTCTTATGACAATACGGTCAATATCAACTATGCATTACCAACCCTGGAGCGCCCCTGGGTCAAACATGCGGCGTGGGGATACGCGTCGGCCTCTGCCGCGCCATTTCTAGTTAATAGCATATTTTCAATGTTCACGTCAAAGTGCAGATCGATCGTTCACGTCGAAAGCTTGAAAATGCATTTAATAACGCTTGATACGCCATCTTGATTTCGCTGTCGGTGCTTCGGTGCTTTGGTATATAAAGGTCGTTTAAGATAAAAAAAATTACATAAATGATACAAATCAGTCAAAATACATACATATTTGTACATGCTTTTTCGAAGAAGAAAAAAATAAAACAACGAGTAAATGGCTTCTTTCAGTTTCTGTACTTTTTTTTTTTTTAAATATTTAGCTGATTCGATGTAAGCAATAAAACGATGCGTAGTGTACAAATCAAGAAAGAACTCGACACAAATCAAAATCGACTGTTTTGCACCTTCTTTTTTCGGTTGTTTACTATTGGAATGTAACCTATTTTTCAATATAGTTTCTAACTTAATCGTAGTTCAGGGATAAAGTAAAGAACGCCTATGCTTACCCATCAATATCTTCAAAAGATGTAACTATTACAACAATCTAAAGTAAAAAACCCGCCTTCGAATAATCTTTTAAAACAAATAAGAATTTTTTCAGTTAAGTGCAACCGCGCCTTTGTAATATGAAGTCCCCACACTGATACGACATTTTTCTAACCGTTCAAACGCACGGTTGCTCTTTACTGAAAAAATACTTATTTGTTTAAAAACATCATGATACATATAGAAAACTCTTACTTTGAGCGGGCTCTCCACTTTATCACATTAAAATGGTGAAATATTGAAATAGAGATCCTTAAAAATGTTAACTGGGTCGCGCTTTATTCTCCCAACACAGATCCGAAAAAGTCACGTGATATAGGCACCGTGGTTTTGAGTTTATTACTTTTTGAGTGTTGTTCCGGAATTTTTACGGTTGCATCTATAGAAAATAGAGCATATATAAGAGCATATTTTTTCTTTAAGGCTATTGTAGATGTTATAATAAAGTTTATGTTTAAATCAAAGTACTTACAGTACTGGTGTGACGATGCTTTTGAAGAGGATTGAGATCAAGGCATCTATTAAGTGTATTTACATCATCACAATTGTGTGTATGGGTACAAACATTTTGGGTAGGAAAAAATGGGTACGAGAATTTTAAGTACAAAAATTATGCAAAAAAAAAAATCGGTACGAAAAAAGATTTGGTTACGAAACAAAAATTGGGGTAGGAAAAAAAATTGGGTATGAAAAGAAATTTGGGTACAAGCAAAAATTTGGGAACGAAAAAAAATTGGGTACGAAAAATGTAGGGTAAATAAAAAATGGGGACACGGGGAAGTAGTACCTGTGGGGAACTTGATCCATTTAGCGAAACTGGGAGGCGGGTTTACATTCTCGATCAAATATAACAAGAAATATCGTCAAAAAGATATTCGACGTGTATTTTCTGTACCACTTATCTTAAAAAACGTTCTGTTACAGTAAGACGTTTGTAGGTTATATAACATTACGTTTCAGCATATACATTCAAAACTTGACATGCTCTTTAATTACACTATGCTCTTTAATTTCACATGTTTATCATACCAAACTTTATATTTCGTTGTGTCCTTTCCTAAGTTAATGATGCTATGTGTACGGACATGATTTCACATGCCCATGTGCATGAACATATATTTTTTCTCTTTTGATTTTTTTTTCTCTAATTCAATAAGCTTAGGCATGTTGGTTCGTTAAGTACGGCAATAATTTCATGATGATTCCCGAAAGTAGGTATGAGCACATAGTCGTAAGAGCACTTGAATACGTGAGTTCGCACATGAACACATGGTAAGGTTAACTAAATCTCCGCGATATGACCTAATATGTGTTTAAAACAACAAACAATATCCAACAAACGAATGGATTATCAAACATAGTATGTGCACTGATGTGGCTCTGTAATTTCTGTTTGAACAGTTTATTAAATATGCAAATAAGAATGCACGCAGAAGAGCGAGTTTCACAGATGTCAATCGGCTATTATGGTGTTGATATACCATAGTCGCTACACCGTATACAAATTGCAGGTTCGAAATAATTCGTTTTCTTTACACACATGATCGCGTTGAAAGTTAATTATACACGTTTTAATTCGTAATTTATTTACTGAATCGCGACAAATGTCAAATACAATACAGAACATGCATAGTTGTTTTATTGATCTATAAACATATAATGGATTGAATACAACTGATTTTAAATTAACGTTTTCAAACTATTATTAAATCTTTTTACCAGAATATGCTGTCCTATTTATAGCTGCGCTTCCTATACCTTTATCAATGATAATTAGCGAGATATGCCGATTAGAAAAATCGAGCTATCTCAATCGGACCGGCTCGGTCTTTACATAGGTCGCCATTGTGAAGAATTTTTACATAGTATGATAACTTAGACGAGCTGCTTCGCAGCATCGTCAAAAAAGCCATGTAAGAGTTAATCAATCTCTTGCACGACGGTTACATTACATTCACCTCTGTGTTGGGCTCAGAACGGACTATTGTTATGAAAGCGTCTCATTCATGTCATGATCATTTCAAGCGTTCATCATTGAGGTTACAGTATACTAAACAACCTCTTGCACGACGGTTACGTTGCATTCGCTGCATTAAAGAAAACCATCTCATACCATGATATCTTATACCAGTCTTAATTCATTATTATAAAATTGATATGGTTTTTGATGTTAAGAAACCAACATACATACACACGTCGAAGCAATTCCTTATATCACTCAATAAAAATTATGTTCAATTGTTAACATTTGTGAAGTGCGTGGAATGATTCCATCTGCGTAAATGGGCAATACAATAGTTCCAAAGAGTTGCATTAAAACTCGCAAGTTTTTGCACGATTTATCGTACATTTTAAGGTCATATTTCTTAATTTAATGCATGCGATCTTAAATATCCAATCAAATATATATTGAATGCGTTTGTTCGGTTTTACTTATTTTAAAGGCAAAATGGCAAGCTGAGCATTTCGCAGAGTTGTATGTAAGAGCAATGAACGACAACTCTGCGTTGAGATTGAGAGTTTATGTCGCAGTGATAAACCATCGAGAAAGGGAGATCACTTTAAATGAACAGCTTACCGTTTCTAACACGGTTACGTACCGTAACGCTCCTGATGGTGCTTCCCTCGTCAATTGCGGACATGTATGGCGGTCGGGAAACAGGCATGTAGATCATTTGCTTGTCCAGGATATGCTTGTTGCGCGTCTGCTTAGAGGCATCCGGATCGCCGGGTACCATCTCCACAAGGAAGCGACCCCTGTTGTTGGAAACGATATACATAAGCTGTGTTTTCTCTATATCTTTATCAATATGTGAGTGTGTAATAATGAAAGTGTAATATTGTCAATATGCAAGTATATCATTGCCATTCATAGGCTTTGTTTGAAACAACATGACCTTATTTCTTAGAAAAAAATGTTGGCTTTATTAATAAACATGTTCTATATGTATGGCGTGTCAATCGTTGCAAATGTCAATGTGTCCATAGTAGTGTGATATACTTGTAGATATATGTTGTATTTAGTCATATAAATATACATTTTTGGTAAAATCCTATATATGTATGAAATAACAAATTTGTGTTGTTTAATTTTATAATTATGTTCAATGTTTTCATTATATATGTTGTAAAAGGTCATATATGTTTGTAATATTTTGATATATATGTAATATAATTCTGATACTTATGTTGTATAATTTTCAAAATATTTGTATTTTCTAAACTTCATGTGTGTGTGCTATAATTCCATATTTTGTTGTAAAAGTTTAATAATTTCTAAAATTTATAATAAGTTCTTTAATTGCATGATAGGAAATATTTTAAACGGGTATGACTGAAAAGCGGAGATGGCTACTTCCCGCATAAAGGGATTTACGTTAAAGAAAAGGGCCTCATAAAAATAAAAGCTAAGATATCTATAATATTTAATGAGATATTTATTGACATATTTATTACACTACTGGTTTATGTATTCGAAAATATTCAAAACAGATAAGGCATTTCTCGTTTATTAACAGCCTTGACCAATATTTCTTATGTGTTTGGTGTAAAAATTCTAATACAAATACCGGGAAAATGTGCATAAAAATGAATAAAATCTGCAGAGAGATTGATTAACGTTGACAGTCATATGCGTGGCGATACTTTAAACTTACGCTTATCTTTGTTTAAGATGTGAATTAATAAATTCTCTTATGAAAAAGGTTGCTTTAATTAGCGATATTTAGCAATGTTATAAATGAACACAAGAAATCTATTGATATATATGGATTGTAAACGAAGTTTTTATAGATTGTTGACGGAGTTAAATTAATATTTGTTTGAAACTTTTTGTATTATTAAATTCCACAAACAAGTCGATTTAAAATATGCAGAAATATTGCCATTAAAACGTACCCTTTGTTTAACGCTGGAGGTGATATTAGCGGCGAATTATCGTCGTTATTATCGTCAGACGAATGTGACTGCCGCGTCACGATGTCTTCATTGGTAGATTTAGAACCATTCCTGTGAAAAAGGTACATCGGGAAACCCCACCTCTGCTCTCGTTTGCCGTCGATGGCCCGCTTAAGGGGACTGTGGGGAACTTCGCCAGTGGAATGACGCGCGCGTCGTAAGGGGACGTATTTTGAAAGTTCGTTTGTGGAATGTGACCCACGTCCTGAGAGCTGAGAATTATAATAGATGCGATTTATTCATCTTCAGTAAGAATAGAAATTCATGTTAATGTTGGAAATTCGTGTTGCATCTTACACGACATGTTATGTAAGATTTCCGTAAATCGTCAACTTACACTCAAAATAATGGTATTTGTGTAATATAACATATAACCAATGCAAATCGTTCCGTTACTTGCGTACTTTCATGACTGGAAAAGAGTTTACACATTCAGGTTAAGTACGCGTGTACTAAGACATTAGACTTATGGAGATTGCCAATGCCAAACGAATAGCAATACACAAAGCCTTACAAAGCTTGTATCACTCGTTCGACTGTCGACGCTCTCCGCCCGCTCGCTCCGACCTGCTCGCACGAGTGATGTCATGGAAACGTCAAGAGATCCGTGGCCTGAATGACCGCTGGGAAGCGGATTGACATTGAGGTTAGTTTGAGAGTCGGCTATCCTTGAAAAATGACACAAATAGGATATATATAACTAGCGATTCCATCTGTACTCTCAAAATAAAAGCGAGCGTGCGTGAGTCGTATGTACACAATCGACAATTATAGATCTACAATGATGTTTATATTTGTATTAAAATCGTATAGCGTAATATTCTTTTCCGTAATCTTTTATACAAAAATGTTCTTGTCGTTAATGACTCAAAATGTATAAGGAGCTAGATACTGATCACTTCAGAATAAAGACAGTGTAAAGTTGTCGTCTATTAGCGGCAAATTATCGTCGTTATTATTGTCAGACGAATGTGACTGCCGCGTCACGATGTCTTCATTGGTAGATTTAGAACCCTTCTTGTGAAAAAGGTTAATCGGTAAATCCCACCTCTGCTCTCGTTTGCCGTCGATGGCCCGCTTAAGGGGCCTGTGGGGAACTTCGACACTGGAATGACGCGCGCGTCGTAAGGGGACGTATTCTGGAAGTTCGTTTGTGGGATGTGACCCACGTCCTGAGAGCTGGGAATTATAATAGATGCGATTTATTCATCTTCAGTAAGAATAGAAATTCATGTTAATGTTGGAAATTCGTGTTGCATCTAACACGACATGTTATGTAAGATTTCCGTAAATCGTCAACTTACACTCACAATAATGGTATTTGTGTAATATAACATATAACCAATGCAAATCGTTCCGTTACTTGCGTACTTTCATGACTGGAAAAGAGTTTACACATTCAGGTGAAGTACGCGTGTACTAAGACATTAGAGATTGCCAATGTCGAACGAATAGCAATACACAAAGCCAGCCTTACAAAGCTTATATCACTCATTCGACTGTCGACGCTCTCCGCCCGCTCGCTCCGACCCGCTCGCATGAGTGATGTCATGGAAACGTCAAGAGGTCCGTGGCCTGAATGACTGTTTGGCAGCGGATTGACATTGCGGTTAGTTCGAGAGTCGGCTATCCTTGAAAAATGACACAAATAGGATATGTATAACTAGCGATTTCATCTGTACTCTCAAAATAAAATCGAGCGTGCGTGAGTCGTATGTACAAAATCGACAATTAAAGATCTACAATGATGTTTATATTTGTATTAAAATCGTATAGCGAAATATTCTTTTCCGTAATTTTTATACAAAAATGTTCTTGTCGTTAATGACTCAAAATGTATAAGGAGCTAGATACTGATCACTTCAGAATAAAGACAGTGTAAAACATCTCAATATTACACTTTGATAGGCTTATACATTTTCACAGAGATGAACATTTAACGACTGACGTTTACCACGGATAATTTAGATATTTGAAAACAAACTACGGACTATTAAGATTTTTGAAAATAAACTACGAAGTACAACAACATTTGAAACCAAACTGCGGAGTATTAAGATATTTGAAAAAATACCACGAAGTAATAAGACATTCAAAAATGCTCGGACACTTTCGTTTTCAAACATTATAATGTATATTTGAATGAATTCCAGCAATAATGAGTGACTGTACATCAAAATATCAAGTACATATCACAGGAAATTATAGCTCTAAAAGGTTTAACGCATATACTAAAATAAACATATAGACGTAACGAATAATATGAAAAATATAATAGCATATTTGGCCTTTGTATCCGCCATATTTTAACTGCGGTAATGTTTATGCACTGTGTTATGATAGTTCGGATACAGACCGTGTAAAGACCATAATTTCATTTAAAATAAGTCTGAACTAATATACCTTTCCCAGCAAGCCCCTTTAATTTTCTGTGCGAATAGTTTGTTTCCACTCCCCCCCCCCCCACCCATGCAAAATAGGCTGAATTATAATTATGATTCCTTACATTCACCGTATAGTAACGGCGCATTATATTTAGAATATTACGATAAAAGATCCTTTCATTTGTGGATTAAGTTTTTTATTATATGAATGGGGACGATGAAGATGACTGTTGAATTTATGGATTAATCAACGGCGAAGCCTATGTTATCATACAGCTTAAATATTTTACAGAAGGAAACTCTAGGTGTCGTGTAAACCTGTGCTTTATATGCCTCCCAGCCTCTACACTGGTACTTCATGTTCCTCGCGGACTACTTTTTTGGCAAATTTTGGTTAACGATCAACTGGATTTGAGACTGGTAAACTGGTTAAAATGCGTCATGTATTTGTTCTTAAATTTGAATGTATGCATGTATTGAATGAATACATTTCGGCAAGCCTCGCCGTGTAAAAAACCTGTCTAATTCGTCAAAATTACACTAGCATAGTATTCTCTATTCCACTTGCATGAATGAAATGTCTGTTTTAGCATCCTAAGATTCATACTCATACAGTTACCATAATTAAATATCACATCAATATGTATAACAATCTCATATACACATTATATGAATGTAAAATAAACATACTGCAGACTCTCTTTATGTCGGAAGAGGATCCAGCTGGAATCCCCTTGGGCTGTTGAGCGACGGCGCAAGCCGGCAAAACCTGTTTGGTTAATGTCGTATGCCTCTGGGTTCAACACCAGACGCTGCTGAACTAAAGTCGGTCGCCTGTAAAGGAAGCATGACAGTCTTAGAAGACCTTTAACAAAAAAGCAAACGAGATAATGTACTGTATGTGCAATGTTTTAAACTAGCGTATTCAACTAACTTAAGTGCTTATTACACTCCTGCTTTTCCTTAAAACAAAAATTGTCGTATTCGTTACCACTTTTATATAAATGTGTCTATTACACACTTTTATAGAGTTGTACTGCACATTAATAATGGAATGGCTCATGTTCTATTTATCTACACCTCATCGTACGGATCCCACTCAGAAAATGGATTTTGTATCTATTTGCATATTTGACGGAACCCACCCAGAGCACTTCGATTATGTTTCATAGCATTTTTAGTTGTTTAGTTATTGTATTATGGTCGACATAAAACAATGCATATTCCCAAAATATATTCAAAATGCAAAGAAATGTCTACATGTTTGTTTGCAGCATTAATAACAAAGTAAATTAAGTTTTCGTGATTTTAATTTCAACGATAGACTCGTACACTTGGATAACCCATATGTTTTACCTATTAATTAAATATTGAATATTAAATAATAAAATAGGAATTCAACAGTTGCAAATGACACAGAAATCATGTTAATGCGCGTGGTGTACTACTCTTAAAATGTACACACTGTAGCGTAAACATTTTACCGCACAGAGGTGCTTTCATACTTAATCGAAGTTGCACCTTTACCCGATTGCGTAAATAATTTACGTTAAAGTATGATTTCATGGTGCGACCCGATTGTCCCACATTCAGAAATCCAAGACGACGTTCAAGTAAGTGTGAATACGTGTAAGACTGGTAAACGTATAGGTCGTTTCGCAAATCGCACTCCACAAGTATTGGACAAACTTGCATGCGTTATAAACGGGAGTAAACCGATTTAATCTAAGCATTAAGGATTGATACTAGAGGATATGTACTTACGCTAAATTGTACGTGGATCCCATAAAATTTGGTCTTCGTGAAGCCATGGAGGCCTCGGTGTACGGCAGATCCTCCGTGACCATTTCGTTGAAATGAATGTCCTTTACGAGATCAGGAACCACCTGGTGACAGTAGTCGACCAAGCACATTGCCGCCTTCAACAAGCACACGATCATTAAACATGGTACAGTTCAGAGCAGACGACATTTAGAGCTCGATATCCTCAAATTTTCATGTCAGATCAGACGACAGGTTTGAGCTTCTGATCATATAAAAAAATACAGGAAAATGTGAATGTCTAGTATAATTTCGAGACAAAGATAATGATAGATGATACACTTATCAAATGATTTTTTATATTAAGTTAAACTTTTATACAAAATACGGAACACATGTGAAACATGGATGGAAAGGATATTATAGAAAAAGGCACGTGTCGAGTTTACTTTGTACGAGGTAATTGACAATTGAAAAATGAGGATTAAGTACCCCCCAATGTCTGTCGAGAAGCCAGTTCATGTCAAAGTCGTCATCGTCCTCTCCGAAGGGATTAATGAGCTGCTCTGCTACCTGAAATATTAAGGTAATGCTGTAAAAATCAAAACAGTGGATCAAACAAGGGATTACTTTTACTGATACATACATTTCTAGTATAACTAAAAAGATGATGCGTTTATTAAGTGGAAGCCTTGTCATAATTTAATAATTGGTCGATTTGTGTCACGTGCAAGTCAAAAAGTAAGTCGATATGAAGGTAAAACGGCCAGGTGATGCGGATGTGTTCAGAGTGTTCATAGATATCAAACATGCAAATATCAACGTTTTGTATCTTCTCAAATACGAATGATTTTTGAGCAGTTTTTTATTGGCGGGGAGTGCTAAATAAGACTTTTTAATGTTTCGATAAGGAAGCCATGTACCTTTAGCCAGCCCATATAGAAGAGGAACTGTAGTAGTGTGGACACGGGCACGTATAGGTCAACTTCACCCTTGTCATTGTCCACGTACTGACGGCCGATTAGGCAGCCACCGAAAAATATGTACACCGCCAATGTCACGACCTGTAATGCGCACAATGCAGCTGTAAACTCGAGAACGTAAATGTTTCGATATTCTTTACAAACTGTGTTACGTATTTAACAAAATGTAACACAATAAAAACAAAAGTATATATGTTATATAAAGTAATACACTTTGTTCTGCAACCAAAGTCTATTTTAAAAACATGTATTTCCAGCACAAACTATGGTTATAAAACGTACAAACCCAATTATAGAGACTTTTTAAAAACTGGATGGGTTATTAGTACATCGCGTTTTCTTCGAACCTGAGTGTAAACCAGCGGGATTGTAATCCAGTCGAACACGAAGCAGATCGAGCACTTGTCGCGGAAATCGGCCAGTTGCTGAAACAATTAGTGATACGTTGCGTTAACATAAATAATTATTTAAAATTATATAAATATTACAGTGAGTTTGACGAAAAATCATAGTTTAAACTTTCTTTTAAAAAAAAATACGATTTCAAACAAAATAAAGATAGAACAGATGGCTGGATCTAAATGTTTGTCCGAAAAACCACAAATATCGAAATATACACTTCCTGTCTAATATCCAAGCTTCCCAGTGAGTTCCCTCCATATCAATTTAATCCATTTGATTGTGATTATCGATTTTAACAAGCATATACAAAGTTGACGACATTTCCTCTAAAATTGAGAAAATCAAAGACCTGACTATTCCTTACAAAATATAGACATTGTTTACAGGTGTCTGTATCTAATTGTTTGCCCGAGTAACCACAAATATCGATATATTCACTTCCTGACAAATATCCAAGCGTCCCAGTGAATTTCCTCCACATCAAATTAATTCATTTTACTGTGAGTATCGAGTTTAACAAACACAGAAAAATTCGCAGACATTTCTCCAAAAATTTAGGAAATTGAAGACATTACTATAACTCTTTCAAGATTGATACATGCGTGTTTGAACGAGTGCTATAGATAAACCCAAGCGTCACGAATAGGTATATTCTTATAGGACTTTTCTCAATACTAAACAATCTCAAGTTTTTTTCTTCATAGAGTAACACATTATAATGACAATCGTTTTCATCGAAGTGGACGTCTAAAAGAGATTGTGCATGCACCTCTATTAAGAGTCGGAAGCCGTAGTCACTTGTGATCTTGCCCTCCCTCCTGGCATTTGTGATAACAGTGTTGGCCCAGACAAGTGGCACCCAGAACTTGTGGTACTTGCAGTTGACGTTCTCGAAATCTATCACCTCATTTTGGGTTAGAAAACCTGGATAGTAACGTGTATTTGTTAAGCGTTTTAAGTGTATTATCTAGATTTAGTATTACAACTCTCTATAACTCCCTGTTTTCTTCACATTGTCTTCACAAAACAATGCCTGGAATAAATGTAAATTAATGTTAAACCACTGTGTATGTATGTACGTTACGACGAATTGACTAAATGTTCTTAATGACTGTGTATTGCTTGGATTTGTTTAATTTCTAGTGTTTACCAACAAACAACATTGACAGAAGCACCTACTAAAGAGGACAACATCAGAAAACATTTCAACTGCTTACATACAACAACAACAGACTACTGCCTCGCCGATAATAAACCACAAAAACATATCCTTCCAAATCGATAGTATCCTAGTTTAAGCCAAGACAAAAAGGACCAAATACCAGCTAGATAATTCATTACATTCAAACACGCTAACATAACTTATAATATCCACGAAAGAAATTATTAATATAATGTTGTCATTGAAGCTTTCATCCAATTACTGACAATAAAGTGATCCAAAGGGGATATCTGTACACCGTGGTGGGTGTGTGTAACTCCACTTAAATAACATCAAAAGTCCTTGGAATCAGGATTTGCAATGTGTTCCATGGTTGGTAACTCTATCTGAGGTAATACAAAGTCATCTTTACCTGCAATGGCAGTTTGCTCCATGGTATGGTATCTCTTCTCAAAGGAAATATTACGTTAATTTAACAGGCATATCTAGTAACAAAATACAGTCATTGAACCTGCTGTGACAATATGCTCCATGGTGGGGTATCTTTTCATGACTGAGACGCTGCAAGAGCGGAGGATAAGGACGAGGGCAGCCATCATGTAGCGGGCGACGGTGCGCCGAATAATGCGACTGGCGTCGTCACGGCCAACCACGTAGCTTCCCATTACATACAAGGTCCTGCAAGAAAGCCAACATCCGGGTTGTTTTATTATCTGTTTATTTATTGATTAGTTTGATTTTTATGAAATTATAATTACAATTGTAGATGTATATGTCGGTACAGATTTTAATGGAAACTAAATTGTGCTTTCAGCAAGAGTAATCACTGCTTATTTCATTTTATTCATATTCGAAATAAACATGAAGCATATCAAGCATGTGTGGATACCTTTATTTAATACGGAATCCACATATATTGATATAATATTTTAAAAACGTCACCGTCATATGCAGCGTCCTGCAAAAGAGCTACATGCCAAAATGTTCTGTTTTGTTTTGACAATTCCTCCAATACCACAAACATAGATATACAAGAATATTATATTCAGCTGTGAATTAATACTTAAATTATTTCTTTAGAAATACTTGTGCTTTAAGTATATTTATATAGATAATATACAAATATATGAACTTTATAATTTTAATCGAGAGGGTGTCTCATTTATTAGCAATCATTGAAAAGATTTGATACAAATACAAACTCTTTTACTTGAATTAAACACATTTCATTTCCAAAGCATACTGCCATTTTTTATAAAGGTATACCTCTGGAGGATGCATATATGTACATATTGGAAAAAAGGGTTAGACCTTAAGTTCTTCGACATTATAAAGGACCTTTCCCTTGAGATAGTAGTAACATGTTACGATAGAACAGACATTCATAAATGAACATGATGTCATTCAAAAACTATATAGTAGATAACACTAAACGCAACATTTGAATATTGTATTGATTTTATATGCGAATAATGATGATAAAAATTATATTTGATTTACTGCAGTTAGTTCGTTTACGGACACGTGCAATTTATGTATTATGTATCAAATCTAGATGTACTTGGGATAATCGAAGAAAAAATTAAATAATTTGCTTAATAAAGCTTTAGATTTCGAACTGGTGTCCAAGTTATTAATATTAATAAGTAACGAAATCCAAAGATTAAAGACTAATTGTAACGTTCTTAACGTAATTATCTTTTGTTTAAATAATCAAATCTTTTTCATTTATACGATTATGAGAGGACTACTCGAGAACTGGAAGAGGGTTAGTAAGGTAACTGAGACACTTGTGTTAGTAAGGTAACTGAGACACTTGTGTTAGTAAGGTAACTGAGACACTTGTGTTAGTAAGGTAACTGAGACACTTGTGTTAGTAAGGTAACTGAGACACTTGTGTTAGTAAGGTAACTGAGACACTTGTGTTAGTAAGGTAACTGAGACACTTGTGTTAGTAAGGTAACTGAGACACTTGTGTTAGTAAGGTAACTGAGACACTTGTGTTAGTAAGGTAACTGAGACACTTGTGTTAGTAAGGTAACTGAGACACTTGTGTTAGTAAGGTAACTGAGACACTTGTGTTAGTAAGGTAACTGAGACACTTGTGTTAGTAAGGTAACTGAGACACTTGTGTTAGTAAGGTAACTGAGGACACTTGTGTTAGTAAGGTAACTGAGACACTTGTGTTAGTAAGGTAACTGAGACACTTGTGTTAGTAAGGTAACTGAGACACTTGTGTTAGTAAGGTAACTGAGACACTTGTGTTAGTAAGGTAACTGAGACACTTGTGTTAGTAAGGTAACTGAGACACTTGTGTTAGTAAGGTAACTGAGACACTTGTGTTAGTAAGGTAACTGAGACACTTGTGTTAGTAAGGTAACTGAGACACTTGTGTTAGTAAGGTAACTGAGACACTTGTGTTAGTAAGGTAACTGAGACACTTGTGTTAGTAAGGTAACTGAGACACTTGTGTTAGTAAGGTAACTGAGACACTTGTGTTAGTAAGGTAACTGAGACACTTGTGTTAGTAAGGTAACTGAGACACTTGTGTTAGTAAGGTAACTGAGACACTTGTGTTAGTAAGGTAACTGAGACACTTGTGTTAGTAAGGTAACTGAGACACTTGTGTTAGTAAGGTAACTGAGGCACTTGTGTTAGTAAGGTAACTGAGACACTTGTGTTAGTAAGGTAACTGAGACACTTGTGTTAGAAAGGTAACTGAGACACTTGTGTTAGTAAGGTAACTGAGACACTTGTGTTAGTAAGGTAACTGAGACACTTGTGTTAGTAAGGTAACTGAGACACTTGTGTTAGTAAGGTAACTGAGACACTTGTGTTAGTAAGGTAAATGAGACACTTGTGTTAGTAAGGTAACTGAGACACTTGTGTTAGTAAGGTAACTGAGACACTTGTGTTAGTAAGGTAACTGAGACACTTGTGTTAGTAAGGTAACTGAGACACTTGTGTTAGTAAGGTAACTGAGACACTTGTGTTAGTAAGGTAACTGAGACACTTGTGTTAGTAAGGTAACTGAGACACTTGTGTTAGTAAGGTAACTGAGACACTTGTCGATGTGCAATTAAGATATTACTGATTTAGAGATAACCGTCACTTTTTGTAATTGGACGTTTATTTTCCGTATAAACTTTTCTAGGAGAGACGGAATTAGTTAGGCTTGAGAAATGCGCGCGGCTCCATTTTGTATTTTTTTCCTTATAATTCCTTATCGGACAGTGTACGGCCGCTCCATAAAAACACGCGTAATCTTGTAATGGTTGCATATTGTTGAATTATTTTTAGTTAAGCCGCTGTCTTGAGGGTTTGTACTTTCACATAACTCACAGGATTTTCGACGCGGATTTTGTTAATATTTTATGTGATTGTTTTATTTGTCATCGCTGCTTTACGTAAGACCAAGATGTTTATGATTATTAACTAATGCCACGGATACATGACCAAAAACTTATTTAAGAGAAGGAACATCCATTTTTGTAGGAAATAAAGTTGCTTCAGTTGTCATAGGATTACAATAAAAACGCCATCGTTTAGCCCAGATGTTAATTAGGCAGATGTCATGGTTTAAAATACCCTCAAGTAAGCTAATGTAGATGTAGAACATGACAAGGAAGTGTCGGCAGCAAACATACGAGTAATGAGTACAATTTTTTTACAAGATCATTAAAATAAATCAGGAAAAACAAAGGTCATTATTCTTAGCCTTGATGGACACCGGCATTTACTTGTGAGGATTGTGACTAGGCTGAGCCAACACGTACGTTTTGGGGTACGGTTTGAAAATGTATTTTCTATCCATTGTAGTATATTTTGGTTAAGTTTGAATAAATGACCGTGATGCCAAACTCGGTCAAAGGCCTTGGATATATCGCATAATATCAGACATTAAAGTCTCTTGTCCACAATAGATGTAGCTATTTGATTACTCAATAGCTCAATACGTTTTCTTACACAGCTTTAAAGACAGATTGGGCGATAGTTTGAAGGTATGTTTGAGTCACCCTTTTTAATAAGGGCATCACAATTGCATTTTTCCATTATGAACAAATTGTGAGTTCTTGTAATGATGTATTAAATAATGAACATAAAAAGTTTGCAATAGACACGCAATAACTAGCTGACTGATTAGGTATTCATCAACTGCTATGTTACTCGTTCAATTTGTGATTTTGTCCATAACTATCTCTCAGTTATATAAATATTTTCTATACATTCAAATGGAAAGTGAGTAGAACAAGAGAAGACTCCAAACGTTGTGTCTAAAGTTAAAACGGCAAAAGGTATAAGCACTTTTTTTCATTAGATGTATCTGTAGTTTCGGTTCCATGAACGTCGACCGAGGGGCGATATCACATCACAGTGCGAATGCCAGTGTATAAGATGCTTTAACATTTACATCATCCAGAATTATTTTGATAGATAGTAAATCAGTAAATGTAATTTCAATAGTGTAGTACAACTGTTCCTTTAAATGATTAATCATTTTGTTGACTCATACGAGCGCATTTGAGTTTATCCTATTTGTTTGCATATGGCTATTTCATAGCCGAAGATTTATACCTGTCGCGTTTATGCGTAAATGTTCGTTTTGTAGAACCGTACCAAGGTGTATCATAAGGACGTTTTGCAAGTTTAATAACATATACGTGTACATAATAGTATCAGTTTTAAAAATGTGTCCATGAAAATAACAGTTACTTCCTTTACCCTCATGATGTTAATTAAATAATTAAGTCGTTGAAAATCTGCTCGTTTGTACAACCAGACATGTCTCGGGTATGATGATCTCTAACAGAAGTATCAATTAAAATTACATCGCTGTCCAGTACAACTAAATTATCGGAGATAATAATGGGGTCAATTAAGATAGTAGTATTGGCACTGACTTTGATAGCTTCAGTTATAACGTTGCTTAAGTTAAATACGATCTATGACTGTTTTAGACTGGAACAGTTTAAAAGCTGGTCTTCATTTATATCACCAAGCATAATTGCCGTTACATTTTGGTTCATATCCAAGGCTTTATCGATATTAGTGTCACGATCAATTAAAAAAAAAACATTAGAGTTTTTGGAACGGTAAATAATTATCCTGTATTAAATTCAATCGATATTGTGCGCAAAAGGGAACATTCTTACTCGCCGCGACAGTACAGACTTATTAAAATAAATATAAAATGCCGCTGAAATGAGTTGTAACATATCTTCGTTGAAAACCTTCAATTAAAAAAAACGTTATAGGTAACAACATCGATAAGAAGTGTTTCCGTGAAGCATAATAAGTCAACATCACATATTATGTTCACTGTCGTTGGTAATTGACATTTGCTTAATTGAAAAGTACATACCTACCTTTGCTTAAACTGTATTAAGTCTGTATCAATTTCTTAATTTAATTTTAATTTTACATAAAAATATATATAATCTATAGCCGGAAATGAATTTTGAGATTTTAACTAAAATAGTTACGTATACATTAATTATTGTTACTTTGAAAGATTTTTGGCCGAGGCAGACTTTTCTATTGTAAAGAACCTATCTGCCTTTGCATAAAACTTAAATGTTGATAACCATTTTAAATGTAATAGAAAAATATATAGCCTGAAATACATAACTTCAATAGTTTGACGATGTTATTTTTATTGCGTATATTGATTTATTTCTTATTAAATTGTCTAAATAAAGTCTAGATGCACGAACGAGTTAATTAAAAGAGTTAAAGGGGCCTTTTCACAGATTTTGGCATGTTTTGAGGTTTGCCATCAAAGGGGCCGTACAACAGATAAAGCGTCGTATCGACGAGAAACGATATTTTGGGAAACTACGAGGATTGCTAATATAGCTAAAAAATACATTCGCTTTCAACATGAGCGTGAATGGTCGAGTGGCAAAGCGGGAGGCTTTTTACTCCAGGACTCCAGAAATGCAGGTGTAAGTGGTTCGAGCCCTGTTGAGGGTTACTTTTTTTCCTTTTTTAATTGTATTCTTGTTTTGTTTAAATTTATCAATATATAGCATTTAAATCATTTAATGACAAGCTTCAATACATGCCAAAACTGTTGGACGGCCCCTTTCAATGCTTTATATTGATAAATGTAAACATTGGATATAAGAAGCTCCAGTAAAAATTCAAGAATAAACTTTAAAAAAAGAGAACAAAGTTAACCCTCAGAAGGACTCGAACCACTGACCCCTGGAGTCCTGGAGTAAAAAATCTACCACTTAGTCCACTCGACCATCCTTCCGGATACAATAGCAAACGTATTTTATACTTTATATAAGCAATCCTCGTAGTTTCCCAAAATGTAACGACAACAACAGATCTCTCCAAATTATTAATTCGTTTCGCGTTGCAACGCTTTATAATTTTCGGGTTTTTAAATCGTAAAAGATGCATATAATGGCTATTTTAGAGCATGGTAAATGTTCAGTATTACTGTTTCCTCACACATATCATAACTCAAACGAAAATTTGCGAATCTGAAACAACTTTTTTCAATTTTGTCAATTTACCCAAACGTGAAAAGGCCCCTTTAACTTGTATGCCTGTGACGCCACATGTCTAGACGTACATTTGTAGATACAACTATAAAAACGATAACACGCATGCATGTTCAACTAAAAAAAATACCTAATTTAACCATACTTTTATTACTTTTAAAACGATGCAGATAAATCTTGTTATTATGCACAACCAAATATCTGATCAAACAATTATAAACAACTCACAAATTGATATCAGATACATATAATAAGAAGTTTATAATGTTCCAGTTTAAATTATGTTTTAAAAGCCAACCAACGACTGCTCATTAATAAATACCTAAACTGAACGTCATTATTTATTAACCAACAAGCAGTTTATCATCGGATTAATTCTCGGGACTGCGAGAATCGCGAAAACTTATATGTCAGTTTATTACGGTGGCATAGAGGTGATATTCACTCCTTTTTTTTAAGTGCACTCCTCTTTTTTGTATCTCGTGGCCTCAACTTAGTTATTCGAGGCCACGACTTAATAATTCCTGGCCACGAGTTAGCTATGTCGTGGCCACGAGATAGAAAAAAAAGAATGCAAAACTAAAAAAAAGAGGAGTGCAATTCAAACAAGAGCGGTGCACTTAATAAAGGAAGGGTGCATTAAACAAAAGAGGAGAGAATTTTAACTATCTCGATCCCGACTCGTAGCCACGAGTACGTCAGCCAATCAAATTGTTCCACATGGTCGTTCGTGGTTTTATTTATACAAAGGGAAGTAATCATCAACAAAAGAGGAGAGCATTTTAGCTATCTCGAGATCCCGACTTAGCTAGCTCGTGGCCACGAGTTAATCAGCCAATCAAATTGTTCCATATGGTCGTTTGTGGTAAAATTCTCTCCTCTTTTGTTTAATGCATCCTTCATTTATTTACTGCACCGCTCTTTTTCAATTACAATCCTCTTTTATTTAGTTTTGCACTCCTCTGTTTTCTATCTCGTGGCCACGACATAGCCAATTCGTGGCCTCGAGATAGTAAGTCGTGGCCATGAGATAGAAAAAAGAGGAGTGCAATTTCAAAAAAGAGGAGTGAATGTCACCTTTATGCCACCGTTGTTTCTCGGTGGATCTTTGCATAAAGTACAGAGTCGAAAGTCCGCAATCAGCTTTTTTCTGTATGATACATGTAACAAAAATTGACATCACTAACATAGGTACAGTGTAATGTGATGTGAAGGAAGTCTCACATAAATTTACATGTTAACTATCTTGAAGTGTTCACGACAATACATTTAAAAGAAGAACGATAATACTGAATAAAAATCTAAGATCGGGTACTAGAGTGAGGCATAGACGTGGGGCAATCAAGTATGCAAACACTCGTATCTCAGGTACATGATATAAAAATGCAAGCTTGATGCAACGGGTAGCATGTAATCTTTAGAATTCATTTACATGAACACAACGTTTCTCAGACATTCGTACTTCTGTCATAACAACGTAAAAAGAGATGACGTTTGTTAATTCGAGGTACTCAATAAACGTATTCAGCAACGTTGTTTTTCAACAGCTTACTTAAACTATACACGGGTTATTATATATAAGAAATCTATGTGTGTCATAAAACAAATGCATAGATTCTATATCGTTTTTTAATGTATAACGTTTTTGAGTTGTTTAAATGAGAACAGTGGCATTTCCATAATGGGTTCTCACATCAGGTAGCCTTATGCGCAGAAGGACCTCGTGAACTTTGATGAACATTGAAAAACACGCATACGCTAGAGATGCCCTGTAGCTGATTAATAAAATACAAGTTCATTAAGACATTTATTTTATATTATGGGACTCCATTTGTTTCTTTTTCTACGTGCAGCTTACATTTTGATTACATTATTAACTATTCGGTAAACATTTACACTTGTTAATCACAGACGAGTAAAATTTTATAATAATCGTTTAATCTTCATACTTGCGCCATGATTTTATTCTGAAGCGATAGACCTTTTATAATAATTAAATACATATTTACTTGATATAGTATAAAATAGTATGCGTTCCCTGAGGGGTTCGTAAATAACAATAGGCAGCGTATTGTGTTATTAAAGATCAGGCGAGGAAAATGCCCTTAACACCTATAAGGTTGAACAACACTCTGTATGCGAACATAGATCCAACAAACAGAATAAGTATTTGAAAAATGAGTTTGACATTGAAAGGGTGGAAATCAGCGGAAAAGAATAAAAAGCACACCCATATAGTCTGACACTGACCGAAAGTCCGGGATATTAAAGTCTAATATGGTTTAAAGCTGCTGTATCCGCAGCACACCAAAACTAAACTTTTTTCTAATTCAAATAGTTATTGAATACGATGCGCCGATGCATACATCGTATCTTAAATTAAGGTCGCATTTGTATCTGAGCATGGTCCGGTTTAAAGGATTGATATGATTTAAATTGATAGAATAAAGATGTAACGACAGATGTCAAAAATAGTATATTTAACATAATATAAATCATTAAACGCAGATAAAAGCAGTGTCTTCATCCAAATTCAATTAAAAATGTTCGATAATGTGATGAGAAACAGCTAGAAAATTAAATTTATATTAAATTTGACAATATGATTATAAGGTCATTAACGAGTATTAATATTCAAAATAACATGTTACTACACACCTCGGATGCAATTGTGAAAATTTTAGAATTAAAAAAAAATGCCATTTTAAATAATTACGTTAACAAACCAATATCATTTGTCGTAATCTAAAATAAAACATATCGTTATACTAGGAAGAAAATGTTAAAATAAAAGATAAATCCAAAATCATTCGCAAGTATTCGATCGATTGTCCATTCACTCGGTCACGTAGCAACTTTGCTGATCTGTAAACAGGTCTCTTTAAAGTGAAACGACACAAGCCACAGAAAAGTTAAAAGCTCCAAAAACAAGGTGTCTGAAGAAAAGCTGTAATGCATTTGAACAGTTACAAGTAACACGTATTGAATTAAAATAAGTCCTTATTAAACATAGCGTCGCGTGCGGAACGAATGTAAACACCGTCCAGCAGGCGTGGAATCATCTGATAACTTCGATATTTAACAAAATGAACAATCTGGAGGCGTAAAAAATGCAGTCGCTATCAGAATAAATGGCAGTGCACTGAATAAGCTTCTAACTGACTGAAAAAAGTGTTGCAACTGTATTTGTTTCGAAGCTGTCCATCCCAGGCTTACAACTCTATTGACCTTTATCAGCACACAATAAAATGCTGGAGACTTTTCCCGCCAGTAGATATGAATGAAGAAAATAGCACCACTGCAATGCCAAAATGAAATTATAAGGATGCAGGATTGCGTTTTGCAAATATGAAAGCTGCAAATATGCATGGCGAACGTTAAACGTGAAGCTATAGTATCGCATTTAGAACTTTTCACCGGGTACAACAGTTTGAAACTCAATATTCTAAATCATTAGTGTTTGTTTGTATGCCTGAGGCTGCATTATGTGTGTACTCACAGAGAGTCACAGCACTCCAGCCCAATTAGGTACTAGACTCACTAAAGTAATGAGTAATTTTTAATTAATATAATAATAATTTTCGTTATTATTATCATTATTAACTTTTTTTGTTACTGAAACATGTTCAATTTAAGTGTGTTCTTTTGTTGTGTATTTGTGTGTGTGTAGACGCAAGGGTAAGCCTGAGTACCCGGGGGAAACCATATATGTACGATAAGGTAACCACCAACCAAACTTGTATGCTTACCGTGATCGAACCGGGGTCGCCAATGTGAGAAACGTGTGTATTGATCGCCTCGCCAACAGAACAGCCTCTTATGAAATTAACATATTATGTCTAGTAGATTTGTATCTTATTACCGGGACATTCCCATATTTGCATTTCACCACGAGTACTTGTTACTTGGGTTACGGTGACAAGTGCGAGATACATAACACGCCCGGTTACAGACACGACCTCATGTCAATGTTGGTACCGCTCTTTAGCACGTAGCGCACTGCACCTGAAGTTTACGTCTCATGCAAAATACGAGTTAGTAGACAAGGTTTGAGCGGGGATCAAACATGCGGCCACAGAGTTATGAGTTATGATGTTAAATACATAATTTTCCATGTTAGTACAATTAATATGATCTGATGCAGCATGATTATATCTACGTACTCAAGTCTTTAGTTTGAATGTACTTGTATATATATGTTATGAACAATAATAATGAACATTGTAAGCATATAACATGCGATATGTACCGTGTATTATTTTGTAAACTGTATATACGTGAACATAAAAAGCGAATACATAGATTTGCGATACACTACATACCAAACCTTTCATGCGGTGGATAAGCGGCTACCCACTAAGAAACAAAAACGTTTTCAATTTATTTTTTTATAAATGGACATTTAAATGTTTTCTTAATATAAGAATAAAGGCGGAATATCTTGTTTTAAAGATACATGTAGTTCTTGTTTTATTGTACACAATTAGTTCTTGTTTTATTGAACACAATTGTTTGCTCTTGTTTCCACTTACCCGATAGACCCTTATTGTTTGTGCGACCCTTATCTGTTTTGGTACGTATTGGATTATTCGATTCTTTTTTCCACATTCAATCATAGTCAATAAATTTACTTGTGCATGTAAACAAAGAATGTTGAACAGATATTTGGAGATGTAAAAGTCGGAAGTAACTTATACTTTACTGGACATAAAAACATATTTTCAATACATTTTGAATGACGACAGCTCAAGACAGCTTAAAAAAAACACGCAATAATCTGCGTATATTTGTTCTAAAATATATGTACAGTTTGTTGGTGACGCTAGTTATGTTTGTCTAAATGAATACGCGTTAACTACAAGCAACTGTAGCTTTTTGGGAATTAAACTAGATGTGACCAACACAACGCAACCTAGCATATGGTTATTTAGACAGACAGACAGACAGACAGACAGACAGACAGACAGACAGACAGACAGACAGACAGACAGACAGACAGACAGACAGACAGACAGACAGACAGACAGACAGACAGACAGACAGACAGACACACAGACAGACAGACAGACAGACAGACAGACAGACAGACAGACAGACAAACAGACAGACAGACAGACAGACAGACATTTAGATACAATTGCTCAAGTGTTTGTATTCCCTTTTCTAGTACATGCATTCTACTCTACTTTTGCATTGTTTAATTGCGCCACATGACACTAATTGCCTTATCTCCAAAATCATGCCAGGGTATTAAAGTGTTCACATTATTTGACAACATATATTGTATACATTTAGTATTATTTGGAATTGCTGCCACTTTAGAATGTGCCAGTTTATAACAGGTAAAATGAGGTATACAAAAGTGAAACGATGGTACATGATGGCCCCCTCAGTTTTTAAAACTATCGGTATTTCAATGTGTACCGGTAAACAGTTGTCTATATTAGTGACAAAAGTATTCATATTAAAAGAATGATGTAAAGAGCTTTTGAGCTGAACATAGGGTTTACAAATAATAATGTCAGTCAACTTAATCTAGAGAAGCTATTTTTTTTTATAGAAAACATATCAGACACTTAAAAAACAGGGGCAGTATTAAGAGACAGAGCTTTAAAAATGTGAGAAGTAAAAGCAGGGTATCTACAGAAACAAGTTGCTGCTGCTGTTCTAATGATCTTTCTGTTGCCTTTTTTGTTTTATTACAAAACAAGTAGAAGAAGTATTTCTACAAGAACTAGTAGTAAAAGCAGTAGTTGCTGTAGTAATAGTAGAAGTAGAAGGAGGAGGAAGATGGTGATGATGGTGATTAGGAGGATGAGGAGGAGATGAAGAGGAAGACTTATACATAAAAACATCATTTGCAACGTATGAATTTTGAACGACACTATTTGTTCCGAGAAGCAAATACACATGCACTAGAACTGTGAGTGTCTTACCTGTCGGGCCATGGATAGTTGGTAAACTGTGTCCACCATCTGCCGACGACAAGGGTGACGTAGAATCCGAGTATGAATGACACGGGAATTAGGTCGGTATGTTTGTTGCAGTAAGCCACAACTTGCTCGAACGTTCTGAAGAAATGAGATTAATTCAAAGTATTTATATACATGAACCATGATGGTTCAATTGTAAGTGTCTACATATTTTACTATTGAGATCATTTATTTGTCGCATGAATTCAAAACATTATGGTTAATATTATTTTACGGAAAGAAAAATAACCAATCATAATATTTGATACACAACATAACAGACAGACAATAAGAGTACAAGATAGTCCTATGCAACGCATATGAGTTTGTTTAAAAACATCTTTGAATACATGTTTATTTCATTTAAGGAAAACGGTTATTATTAGCGGAGCTATTCATATTTCCTGTATAAAGTTGTGTTTTTTTTTCATTTGAATATTTTTATTTATTTATTTATGTACAAAAAGTAACTGTATATACGTGCCATTACGCATGAATAATATAGGCAAATCGACTGTTTCGATTATTCGTGAAGCTTAATGAAATTAAAATTCCTTCTAGACGTATACGTTATCTTCTATAAAGTTTACACGTACGATGATTTAAAGAACTTTGTTTTTCAATGCCCGTATGTTTGTTAAGGCACACCAACACCATATTAAATTATTGTATGTTACAAACTGGGCAAAGTCCACGTGATTACCGTTTAGAGGTTCCGGCTAAGCAAAAGCGATATATGCAGCTGATAATGCCGTATAGCAGACAGAAGATAAGGGTCTCCTTGTAAATTAGTTTGTAGACGCTGCCCCGCCATGTCTTCAGCAGGCGGAAGAAGCCGAATAGTGATGTGGTGGCGACCTTGTATTGGTATGTGATGGTCATTCCCTTTCACTGTATACCTACACCTGGTCAATATATATATATATATATTCCTACTGCTTTTAACAATATTGTTTTCCTGATTTAGCGCGGTCAATGGTTCAATACCTTTCCGGTTTATATAACATAATGGAAATTACAATGCATTCAATCTCCGCTTGGATTGTCCGTTGTCATCTCCCGTTATCGTATTTGTAAACATCAAATAGTTTACGTTGACCAATTCAACTTGTCAGGTTTAACAATGGTCACATGGTATTTAAATCCGATCGAGTCAACTACAGGTCTTCGTACTGTTATGGTTCGGGTATACGTAAATATATAACTAGCATCATTAAAACCGGTAGTCACATGTTTAATCCAGTCCTTCCAAACGTCGTCGCCAATTAGCGTCGCATTGATATGTTCTTTTTAATCCAGTTATGTTGACATATGTATGAACTTTATACAAGCGCTACTATCAGTGCTTTTGACATCAGTATACACACGTTTGATGTTTTCGCTGCATCTTGTCAATCGAGTGCATCACTGGTACATTATCAAATTGCGTTGGAATAAAACTGGATCACTCAGATCGCACCAACAGTTCACAAGGTTAAGCTTTTAAACTTTTCGGGTTGTTAACATTAAAATCGTGGCACGTCTTGCTGAAACATATGCAACGCGTGACCGTGAATACATATGCAATATTGCAGTCTAATTAAAATTAAACAATGCAATGCGATACATGATATACACGTTTAAAATCGTATTACGTTTATTGGTTTTCGTGTGCAGCGCGACCATGTAGGGCGCAGTCAAATCTTGTGAAGCCATATTATATTTTTCATCATTCACTGCATTTTAATATCAGTATCTTGTGTTTAACAAGCTTTGCGCGACTTACCCTTGCGTCCGTTGGCTAAAGTTTCAAGAACAACAAAGGCCAATAGGTTGAATATCGTACCAAAATATAAATTAATACATTTGACTCATATCTTTATATCAAATCATTTTCAATAAACAACGAATATTAACTTACTTATATCTTAAAAACCATGTAATTCAAATACATAGTCGGTGTAGTATCATATACCCATATAATAATGACACTGCCTTATTAACTTACATCTCAGTGTGGAAAACAAGCTGTTACATTGACTCGATTGGTCATTGTGGGCTCGGGTTCTACTTACATGTGCCACGGGTACTCTTAAGTATATTTACATGTACCCCGGGTACGGTAATATACTTAAACGTTCCCGGGCAATATTAAACTGTACCGTGTTGTATTCCCGCCCAAAATCCGATGTCGTAATACGCGCTACCGATTACGGTAAAACTTAAACAAAGTTCTCTTTAAAAAAAACAACTGCATCAACATGCTTTTTAATATGAGTTTCGATGATATAGAGACAATTTAACAGAAAATAGACATTCATGTGAACAAAATTAATTTAAAAAAAAGCCGACAACGACCGAGTTAACGTTAAAATTCCCGGGTACGTTTAAGTATATTTACCGTACCCGGGGTACATGTAAGACTGTAAGTATACTTAAGAGTACCCGGGGTACATGTAAGTAGTACCCGAGCCGCAAATGACCAATCGAGAAAACACTTGTAATCGTTTGATGTATGTGTGTAAACAGAACTGGTGAAAAATGGACATTAGTAAATTTATAATTTTACCAATCCAAATATCTATCAATATTTACAGATTTGTGTAATCGCGACTAACGCTTTTAAGCCAAACTAGGAAAATCGCGTAGCATTATCGTTTCAAATGGACCATACTTCTGTAAAAATTTGGTGACATTTGGTTGCAATATAAAATTGTCAAAACTATACGTATTTAAAGGGGCCTTTTCACGCATAAGTAAATTGACAAAATAAAAAAAAGTTGTTACAGATCCGCACATTTTCGTTTAAGTTATGAATTTTGTGGGAAAACAGTAATACTGAACATTTACCATGCTATAAAATAGCAATTATATGCATTTATGACGATTTAAAAACCTGAAAATTATAAAGCGTTGCAACGCGAAACGATTGAAAAATTTGGAGAGTTATGTTGTTGTCGTTTATTTTGTGAAAGTACGAGGATTGCTTATATTTAGTATAAATTACATTCGTCAGTGTATGAGTACGGATAGCCGAGAGGTCTAAATGGTAGGCTTTTACTCCAGGACTCCAGGGGTCAGTGGTTTTAGCCCTAGCTGTTGATGATTACTTTTTTTATTTTTTTAAATTTTTATTCTTGATTTTTTACTGGAGCTTTTTAGATCCGATGTTTACATATATCAATATAAAGCATTTACTCACATACTTTAATACATGTAAAAATCTTTGAAAAGGCCCTTTTAAAAGTATTTATTTACAAGTTTTTTAACTCAATTATATAGGTTGTCAGTCTGAACAAAGTTCTTCGAATAAACCAAACGATGTTAACGGTGGTTGGGGTAAATGTTATTAGTGTTGATTAATTGAAAAATACAACAATGTGGAGTGATAACCTACTGCAATAGAACAGAATTAAACAGACATGATCAGTAATTTACAACGATTTGAACATAATTCATCGTCAGCCTTAACCATGTTATATTACACACATCAAGAGGTATGCGATAGGAAGTGATAATACTGTAAACAGTGATGTACATAATATACTATCTAACGTTATTCTTGAAGTTCTCGGAAACAGTCGCATTATTACAAAATAATATTGTGACAAGATGACAATGGTTTGCTAAGCTGTTTATATTTCTTGAAATAGACAGCAACGGAATTTTAAGTAAAGGAACATTAATAAAAGTCCGATAATTTGTGGAATTTATCATACCACCGCATTGATATCTGCCTGATATAACGTTGCCTAATATATTTTTCTACCATGGTCAACAGGAAGTTCTTATAGCAGTCAATGTTTGGAGTTACGTGGGACTTGCAATAAATTCAACAATTTCTATCAACATGAATCAGGTTCAACAAAACAGACAATTTGATACCAAGAACGTAAATATTTTATTTTAGTTTAAAGTCATTAATCACAAAAAACGTTGTTTTTTTTTAAATCACCACAGCCCGCACTCCAGAAGTTAAATGACGTCATCAATGGGACAAAACATCTTAAATATCGATGTAGTCATTGCACTCGCAAGTGTTGCACAGAAAGTCAAGACAATGATAACTGTTTGCTAATCCTCAACTTTTTAAACAAACGATTTAACACGCTTATGTCAATAAAGACTCCATCATCAAAATGTTAATTTCAATACACATCTCCAAAATGGCGTCTCCAAACTATTCGGTGAAGTGTGTTCTTCGATTAAATTTGTCGCTGCAGTCCATTCATGATCTCCAATTCAAGACGTTTATAATTAAAGCGGGTGTACTCTTCCCATTCGCAGACCAAACAACTTGTTTTCTCTATACGATGTTTAAAATAAGCGATTATTCGTGTCGTCTTTTCGAACGCCGTTGCTACATGTATGTCAACGTGTAAAATCCGGATCAGCAAAATCAGCCGGGATCCGTACATTTTAAAATGGATTTTTTGCAGATTTTTAGGAAAATGTGGTATGATAAACAGAAAAACACCTCGGCAAGCCTCGCCGTTATATTATTCTAAGCCTCGCCTGATCTATTACAAAACGATGGGGCAATAACCTGTTATTCTCTATGTATTACTTTTTGCAAGGTGGAATATACGGAAGATAAACAACACTGAACATATATTAAATGAATTAATTTATTGTCACCACGCAGTTGTTGGTTCTTTTTTAGTTCATAGAGGACACGTTTTGAATACAATTATCATCAAGCAAAATATAGTTTTCATGTGACTGAACAATAGCAAATAATGTCTATTGATTATGGTCTACTTTAAGGTATCATATTAATTTTGATGAAAAAGTAGATGCATATAAAAAATGTCAGTAAAAGATACTTTTAAACGGCGCCTTATTTATTTTTGGTAGAATGCACGCCCTCCACATCAGCTTCTGCATATAGTTATCGCAAGAAATCTAGGTATACACACGTGCTAGACATCTTTGCCATAACACAGAAACGCGCACCCTAAAAACACTCAAATCCACTAAATGAAACAAGATGATTTAAAGCTGGTGTACTAACATAAATCAAAGCCTGCCAATAAAGGGTACCACTTAAGAAATACAAAAAAATTGTTATAAATAAGTTGGCCGGCCTTTCACTGCCCGACAAGTCACCCTAAAATAAGACTGAAATTGGTTATTTGTTTGAGGGGTAACTTGGAGGTCACTAAACGACCTTGGAGCCCTCAGTCGCGTTTACTATGTCTTGTGTTTCAATGTCGATTGGGAGGTCACAACAAGGACTGAGGGCTTGTTGTCAACGAAACCGAGTTTTTCCATTAAATAAATAACTATCGATGCATAACCCGTTGAGTTGTTTTGCAAGGCTATTAACTTGTAATTTAAGAACGTTTATACAATTGGACTACTGCAAATGAAATTTTAAATGACGCGACATTCGGTTTTAAATTGGGCCTAAGTATTGTCGATGCAGTATTTCTCTTCAATCATCGAATTAAAGTCATATAAATAAAAAACAAACACTATTGTGTTGTTCACATTCACCGATTATAGAAAGGACTATGGCTAAACGGATCGTATGAATCTCTGGTTTAAAGCGGGTATATACGATCTTATCAAATATTTAGTAATAAATATAAAATGTGTAAAAAACTTATTATACATATATTTCAATATAAACTAAAATAAAAGTTAAGAAGAACATGTGTCGAAAAATGCTCAATAAGCCAGATATTTAATTCTGAAATCGAAAAAGGCTGTACAGCCGAATTCGCCAGCATGTATATCATGCATGTACGATGTGAATCTAAATGTAGTTTAACGGTTCATTTGAAATTCCTGCAGCGATATCGATTCATACGACACATGAACACTTACAAAAAAGACGAATGCATCGGTTATTGTAGGAAAATAATTACGAATTATCTTCGTCACAATCGGCTCGGGGCGCTAATTTGTATTTGCTGTATTTTATGAAATTCGTCTTAAATGTATCATTTTTCTTGCAAATTGTGTGTTATTATAACATATTTGTATCAATATTTTACAATTCAGCACATATAAAAATCGTATATACCCGCTTTAAGCATATTCGGTCTAGTACCGATGACATATTGGTTTACGTTTTTCCATCTTTAAAAATTAAAAATTGGATATAGTTGTATTTATCAACATATTTAAATTCAAATCGTTTACAATCTTAATTATCAAGGAATAGCAATGTCAAGCAGCGCCGCATAAATACAAGCCGCACATACCTTTTTAACCAAAGCGCTTCTGGACTATGAAATCGTTGAATAAACCTATTAAAATGTTTATCTGGGTACGAAAAAAATTGGGTACGAAAAAAAATGGGGGTATGGGGAAGTAGTACCCCTGGGGAACTTGATCCAGTCAGCGAAACTGGGAGGCGGGTTACATTCTCGATCAAATATAACAAGAAATATCTTTAAAAAGATATTCGACGTGTATTTTCTGTACCACTTATCTTAAAAGAACGTTCTGTTACAGTAAAACGTTTGTGGGTTATAACATTACGTTTCAGCATATTAATTCAAAACTTGACATGCTCTTTAATTACACCATGCTCTTTAATTTCACATGTATATTATACCAAACTTTATATTTCGTTGTTTTCTTTCCTAAGTTAATGATGCTTTGTGTACGGACGTGATTTCACATGCCCATGTGCATGAACATATACTTTTTCACTTTTGATTATTTTTTTTCTCTAATTCAATAGGCTTAGGCATGTTTGTTCGTTAAGTACGGCAATAATTTAATGATGATTCCCGATCGAAAGTGGGTATGAGCACAGTCGTAAGAGCACTTGAATACGTGAGTTCGCCCATGAACACATGGTAAGGTTAACTAAATCTCCGCGATATGACCTAATATGTGTTTAAAACAGCAAACAATATCCAACAAATATATGGTTGAGATATGACAGGTGCATTTGTGAACGACGCAATAGATCTATGACATGGATTCCTTTGTCAGGCATGATAGTAAACGCGATGTAACGTTTTGCTCACTGCAGAAAGCTTCATAGTTTGATGCTTGTTTTCGTTGACGCACTACTTCTGATACCATATACAATGTGAAGAAATGTGTACAAAATTAATACAAACCAAGTTGTTTCATACCCTTTTACTGATATTGGATATAACCCTGCCTGAGTTTTATTATATGGGTCGTGTTCTGAGAAAACTGGAAATAATGCATGTGCGTAAAGCGTAGTCCAAGATTAGCCTGAGCAATCCGCACAGGCTTATCAGGGACGACGCTTTCCGCTTTTCTGACATTTTTCGTTTAAATGAAGTCTCTTCTTAGCAAAAATCCAATTAAGGCGGAAAGTGTCGTCCCTGATAAGCCTGTGCGGACTGCACAGGCTAATATGGGACGACACTTTACGCACCTGCATTATGTCCAGTTTTCTCAGAACGCTACCCATATCATGCCAATAGGAAGTTGTTATATCAGTCAATATTCTGAGTTAGATCATAGTACCGGTACTCGGATTCAAACAAAAAGTCATTATTTTCGTTAAAATAGAATACGAGTCAGCACAATAAACAATTTGAATCCAAAATGTTATATATTTTAGACACATAAAGCAACAAAAACAGTCACACATTTTTTTTACAAATATTAAACGCGAATAAAACAAGTTGAAGCCTCGTCTGATATAGTACTTAACGATAGGGCAGTTACCCTTTATTCTCTATGAATTGTGTATATGCGTTGAAAATGTAAATTCGTATGACATACTTAAACATACACAAGCACTTACCTGAGATGCCGATTAAGGCTGCAAACACAAGGAGGCGCCACATGATAACGGACGGTGTCAGAAAATCCTTGTTTCAACCGTAAGGGGTTTTCAAGTCCAACTTACAAGTACGCTAACATGCACGATCTCTTTTCATAACAACGAAAATATAATAGTTGTTTATCGTCACGCAAGTAATGACAATCTTGACGTTAAACGTTAATTGCGACCGTCGCTGTGTTGTGAACCGTGAATCCAGTCTATACGGTGGATTCAAGACCGTTTTATCAGACGTGTGCTAAATAAGGAGTAACGGTGTTACTGAGACAAAGTGTTGTCAAGTATGCTGCGTGGTTTGTCAATTCTGACAGGCGTGGATAGGCTTAATAATTATAATTGCTATGAGATAAAACGCATGCACATTCTGCATTTAGATAAGTTTTTCAAACACCGTTCATATTATATACATCGATTTTTTCATATTGTTCATTATATTCTAATCTGTTTCCGTCATTTTTTACAAACACACGCATGAAATGAGAGTTATTTTAAATAAGTCAAATACACTATCTATGACGTAGGTAACTGTTCGAAATACAATTACTTATAATGACTTACATTCATTCGTACATTATAAGCATTTTTAATTTGATCGTCGAGTCGTTAATATTACAAAAACGATACTATAGTTTAAAAGAAAATGTGTTAAATCTTTCAATTTACAATTTTAGAACACATATGCCTACTGTATATGCATTTTCTTATTGTATATTCGGCATTGTAATATAATGAAAGCTTAACTGGCTGTTAAATATCAATACAATTTTGATGCGAACATGTAAGACATGAAATTTGTTTAACCCATCTAGGTGCATGCGCGTATTAATTGTTTAACGAATAATAAACTGTCAATGTATAAAAATATGTAACCGTAACCAAAATGAATAAAAAAAAAACACAACGGGCACATACAAAATATTTAGAATGAAAAACCGGTCTGTAGTTATATGTATTTGATAAAGTTTATTGTATTGTTTTTATCACAAATATAGAGTTTGTTTTGCATTTTATTTAAGTTCATAAGATATAACAATTGGTATTTGTTTGGAATGTTAATGTATACCATTGAAGTTCTGAATTTATTTGGGTGAATGGGACTAGATTATTACCAGATTTTTTTAAGGATTTTTATTTGTTTATTGTAAAAGTTCTGCCATTTTTAGTATTATGTAATGAAAATTTTTAACGATTGGTTCAGGGATGATTAAAGCACCTTATAACGGGTCCCTATATGCTATCGTGTCATTAAAAAGAAAAGAAACGAACAACTAAACATGAAATGGTAGTAAAGTTGCATATTCGCTAGATATATTAAACGCCACTTGCAAGCGTGCGATCAAATGCACGCATATATTAAATTTGCGTTCAATTGAGTCATTAATTATGAAATACTTCTCCTTCAGGTACTCGTTAATACAGGCAAAATAGCCCCTTCATGTGTAAAACTTCGCAATAAACGGATATAAGTTTATTAACAATAACCAATGGTATGATTTATCGATGCATATTTCGCAAGAAAGATCGTCGATTTAAAAAATCGTATTGTTGTTGTAGCATGTATTGACAGGTGTATTAACTAGGTCAAGCACAACAATACAACTTCCAAACATATTGCCCAGATTCAATTTCGTGATTCCGCTTCCTTAACGTTTGAGTAAAAAACCATATCTACGCGCAACAGGGAAAATGTCTGATAAAATGGCATTTTAAAATAATCTGTCCAACAATGTAGTCATAAATTATGGACGAAACCACTGTGTCCAGAAATTTAGAGTCAAGCAAATAATTATTATTTTGGTTGAAAAAAGGGGGGGGGGGGCGAAAATTCAGAGTTTCCGAATACTGAGTCATTAAGTTAATTAGCGTATTTATAGTGTTTAACTGTTTATCGGGTATTTAAAAATAAAAGAGAGAAATACATGCGTTGTGTTTTGTTCAATCTATAAACAATCATTTTCTTAATAAATATTCATCTAGCGCCAAATCAAAATCTATAAAATATGTGCAACTGAAAAGCATGGCGTGCGATTTATATTGTTAGTAATGGGTATTTATTTATTGCTCTTACACGTTTCAATTTATTGCAAACTTAAGACAAACAATTTATAGCTTTCACGAACTTCGCTTTTTTAAATCAAGAGTTTAGTGCATATATGAACCTTCTCCAACCACTATATATATATCTTGTATTGTTTACACAAATTTTAATGGCGCCTTATCCAAGATAAATACGGGTTTGCATGCGGTCGTTGGTCGCGAAATATAGGAGATCATTAATTCTATGAGTTGTTAATAGAAATCGAATTGGTGGGGGATAAATGATGGTCGTTTAATGCAGATAGTTGTTTAAAGCAGGTGGTTGCGAAAGTTTTGGTGATCCGTATAACACCATTGATAGTCGTCCGTTAAATCATGCAGCCACGCAGTCAAACAAAGGGTCCGATGAAAAGTATGATCTTAGAATTGCCTCTTTGATTTTCAACGGCTGGAAGAATTTGCTTAGTTTATTAAATTGTATGACATTGTATTTTTGTTTATTTTTGTGTGTGTGTTTTTTGTATTCATTTTTGTGAAACGTTGCTGATGGATATCAATTAATCCGAACTAGATTATGGTATGAATGAATTAGATAATAGGCAGTACTGTAAACGCGGCCAAGGCGGAATGTGTCTTCTTTATTGGCCTTTTCTGAAATGAGGCTTGTTCTCTAATGGAAGTTTGAATCCAAATGTTCTATGAATTAGGATAAGCGAACCTCATCTTACAATAACTATCTATACACCTCCAAAACACTTGGCGTATTTTAATGTTCACATTAAGGATAATTCAAAAGTTCTGTTTTTTTACAGTATTCGTCAATAGGTTTAAACATTTGTTATCGAAGATTTAAATGCAATATGTCAGAATATGTCCGATCATCTATAAACAGATCATGCATGTATTTATTTCAGGACAATTATTATGGTAAATGTTAGTTTTATAATTGCTTACCCGAACGTTTTTGTAAAGGCTCCGACATGAATACGTCCGGTAATAGGTTAATTTATTTATAATTAAACTCCGACCTGAGCTTTTTTATGGCTGGTATAGTCCGTTTTTCTCATCCGCCTAGTAAGCAGGTATGAGTTCGCAGTGGCTGAATGCGTAATTTAAATCTTCGACAAGTTTTAATGATATTTTAACGACATACTTCACGCATATTGTAGAAATAAATCATGTTATTTATTGTATGAAATCAGTTTATTTTACTTCATTAGTATTTCTTACTTGCCTATTGGTAAAACGGAATATTATAGTCGTAAAATGCACACACCACTAACAACATTAAGAAGGTTTGAGTCCAAAATTTAAAATAAAATAGAGAATTCATATTATTTAATCAAATGCTTTGAGCATATTATTGATTATGTGTAAATCTATGTTTTTGCCGTGTTTATTTTCTCTATGTTTAATTCAAAGCATTTCCTTAAATACCCGATAAACAGTTAAACACTATAAATACGCTAATTAACTTAATGACTCAGTATTCGGAAACTCTGAATTTTCGCCCCCCCCCCCTTTTTTCAACCAAAATAATAATTATTTGCTTGACTCTAAATTTCCGGACACAGTGGTTTCGTCCATAATTTATGACTACATTGTTGGACAGATTATTTTAAAATGCCATTTTATCAGACATTTTCCCTGTTGCGCGTATCTGGTGACATTTTTATCATGCGTTTTTATTACCGGATTCAGGTAACACAAACCTGGCAGAAGAATGTCATAAGGCTATGGGCACTTATATTTTCGTTATTGGGTAAATAAATATATATACCGGTAATAGACCATGGTTTCATCCAACAGCCTAAAGCGAAGCATATCTCAAAGTAACTTATACTATACGGCGTGATGTTTTGCAAGCACGTGTTATTAATCTTTGAAAGAATTGACTTTATACGGATTGCATAATCATATCCGATCATCAATACAATATTTTAGAGTGAATCTGTAAATTTTATAAAATCTTCTTTTTGGACATGAGTTTAAAAAAAAAAAAAAAAATTATCTAAATTTTCGGACAAGATTATTTTTATAGCTTCATTCTACTACTTTTGCTTAATTTAAACATTATGAAGAAGGATTATTACTGTATGATAGTATATTCTTTAAAAAAAAAATCATAATTGATTGACATGCCATTCTTGTTTTTATTGTAACCAAATATAATGCTATGAAAACAATTCTCGGAAGAACTTGAAAACATTATATTTATAAAAGTATGTCATTTTCACCACAATAGGGTTTGCAAAATATCAAGTCACAAATGTTAATTTCCAGGTATGTTAAAGGGGCCTTTTCACAGATTTTGGCATTTTTTAACTTAATCATTAAATGCTTTATATCGATAAATGTAAACATTGGATCGTAAAAGCTCCAGTAAAAAATCAAGAATAAAATTAAAAAAAGGAAAAGAACATTGCCCGGACCAGGTTTCGAACCATTGACCCCTGGAGTCCTGCCAGAGTCCTGAAGTAAAAACGCTTTAGCCTACTGAGCTATTCCGCCGAGTACATATACATTAAGTATTGTATACCTTATATAAGCAATCTTCGTAGTTTCACAAAATTTAACGACAAAAACAGAACTCTCCAAATTATTCAATCGTTTCGCGTTGCAACGCTTTATAATTTTTAGGTTTTAAAATCGTCAAAAGATGCATATAATGGCTATATTAGACCATGGTAAATGTTCAGTATTACTGTTTCCTCACAAATATCATAACTAAAAAGAAAATTTGCGAATCTGAAACAACTTTTTTCAATTTTGTCAATTTACCAAAGCGTGAAAAGATCCCTTTAATACTATTGTTAATTCTAAATGATATTCACGTAACCGCCTAGGAAAACGAAATTAATTCACTGTGTTATATTTTAATACTTTGTGGTTTTCGTTTTTCCGTATCGGCTCCTAAAGGCGGGTAGCATTTCCTTTTAAACCATCTTTATTTTCTCTACATTTCTTGATGTGACTTCCGTTTTAGATGTTCACGAAATGGACTAAGCTCTGGGTTCATATACTATTTGATAAGGTTATAAATGAATCGTTTGGGATTATTAGCAAATTTTGAACAGTTCAGTTGCGTCGTCCCTCGGCGTCAGCAAGCCATGAAGCATTTCGATGCTGTAACATATATGCAACGTGCAATAAAATACTGTAGGGTCACAAATTGCACGCTGTCTATCAATTTAAAAGTGACAAAGATTTTAACACGGCGAAAAATACTTGGCTCGGGATGGACGCCGCCATCTTAACTTCCGTAAGATCATCACGTGATGACCCCCTCTGATGTTAACTTTTTGTTGCAACTTAAAATAAGAAAACATGAAAAATCGACAAATTATATGACATTTTCTGATTTTCAAGTTTACTTAACAAAAACAAAGCACGGAAAACCAATATAATTTTTTAACCTATTGCGTTGTGCATATGATAGAATAAAACAAGAAAGGTATCCCATATTAATATTTCGTTTCAATCTGCATATTATATACTCAACGTTTGCAAATTTAAATAAAGTGTGTGTTCTCATTGACGCTGTACTCAGATAAAACGGTTAAAGTCGAGATATAAAACGAAGTATAATTCAAAATAAACGATATGGTTGTGAAGTAAGGTAAGCGTCAATATCCCCACGCTTTTTGAAAAGCGTGGGGATATTGTGGTTAACTCCGCCGTTCGTCCGTCTGTCCGGCCGTCCTGGCCACTATCTCCTCCTACACTATTAGCACTTAAACCTTGAAAATTACACACATGGTAGCTATGAGCATATGAGCGACCCTGCACTATTTGGAATTTTGATCTGACCCCTGGGTAAATGTTATGGGGGTTGGGGTGGGGCAGGGTCAGAAATTTTTACTCATTTTTTTAGGTTATTTTACTATAATTACTTCATTTATACACCGATTGTCTTCAAATTGATACTGAACCTTTCTTATGACAAACCGGTTAATCTCAACTATGCATGGCCCCATTACCAACCCTGGGGCGCCCTGCCCTCATAGGCCACGCCCACCAAAAATTGCATTTTACTGTAATTTCTTCATTTCTACACCGATTCACTTCAAATTGATACTGAACCTCTCGTATGACAATACGGTCAATCTCAACTACGCGTGGCCCCATTACCAACCCTGGGGCGCCCCGCCCACATAAGCCACACCCACCCAAAATTGCTATTTACCATATTTTTTCCATTTCTACACCGATTCACTTCAAATTGATACTGAACCTCTCTTATGACAATACGGTTAATCTCAACTATGTATTGTCCCATAACCAACCCTGGGGCGCCCCGCCCACATAGGCCACGCCCACCCAAAATATTGCCTTTTACTATAATTTCTTCATTTCTACACCGATTCACTTCAAACTGATACTGAACCTCTCTTATGACAATACAGGCAATCTCAACTATGCATGGCCCCATTTACAACCCTGGGGCGCCCCGCCCACATAAGCCATGCCCACCCAAAATTGCATTTTACTATAATTTCTTCATTTCTACACCGATTCACTTCAAATTGATACTGAACCTCTCTTATGACAATACGGTCAATCTCAAATATGCTTGGTCCCATAACCAACCATGGGGTGCCCCTGGGTCAAACATACGGCGTGGGGATTCGCGTCGGCCTCTGCCGCGCCATTTCTAGTTTAAAAATAAAACACGATAAAAAGGGTATAAAACGGCGAAAAATCTCTTTCTCTGCATAGACGTCGCACCAACAGGAGCTGAATTCATAAGTGACATCCTTAATTTCTAGCGTGTTGTTGTTTGTTTCTTATTTTGTACAATTCCGCGTTATGTTCTACATAATTAAACTTATTGGGTATGGTTAACATTAAAAAATAATAATAAAGACTTTAAATCATTAAAAATATCATATTTTTAACTCGACCATCAGCACGTGGTTTGAAATGTCGACAAGGGGTATGACAGGGCTTTGTTAAGAACCTTTCATATCTCGGCGCGAAGGTTTCCGGTTAGTTCCATACAGTGATCTCCACTTCTATGATGCCGTAGATTTGATTATGTCATGCGATCATTTTGATTGAAAAAATATAGAAACTTTCCATATTTCATCCAAAAACATTTAAATATAAGAATTCGTTTCTATGTTATAATGTTGAAAGATTTCGCTATGTAGATATGTAAACACAGGAGATGTTATTTGGCGTTACTCTTAAACTGGAAGTGATTACAAAAAAACTTTTCTGTTTGTACAATCAAGTATTTGTGTTCAGTGGGTGTTAACATATGTATAGGCTTAACTGGATGATAAACGGATTATAAAGTAAATATTCATAGAAAAAAAACAAATAAAAGATTTGCGTGAACAACTTTTTGCGGAAGTTGGTAAACCAGCGAGGCAAAGGGGGAAAATGTGAAAATTTTAAGAAACTGTAGCTTAAGAGTTGTCGTTCATGGTATATACTTTCATGAAACACGTCTCGTCTCGTGATTTTCCGACCAAGTAATAATTTGTTGGGATTACAAATAACGGAATTTTACATTAACTGGTCATATGATACAAGTGTCATGATACTGGCTAGTCCTTCTGCAGATAATACAAAACGGACGTGTTGGACCGATTTATCTCAATAATAAAAGGCTGATGTGCTATGCGTGCTGTACAGTGGGCAAACATTGCGTTAGGACACAGTAAAAAGTACCTTGTTTATAATTCAGACTTGCGATTTTAAAGAGCAGTGATTTTATTTTGAATTGTAATTTCAATCGTCAAAAAGAATTCACGAGTTATTAAGTCAATAATAACATGCAATAATTTTGTTTCACAATGGTAAAATGTCATATTAGCTCAAAAAATTTGCCATTTTGTATACTATGTTTTGCATATTCATTTGAACGTGACGTTGTCTAGGACAAGTAAACTAGTTATTTCTGTCTGCAAATGAATATACCATTCTGATGAAAACATACCATCAATAAAATAATTGTTCAGAAATATGTTAACGTCTAGCATAAGCGCCCATATGTGTGCTAGTTAGATGTCTTCAACTAAAAATGGTATTTATAAACAATAGTGAAGATTCGAATCTTCAAACTAATGCAAGTGTTATTGGTTAACATTTATAAATCATTGTAACTTTGTATTGTCTGTAGCATAAAAATGTGCGCAATTTTATTGCGCATGTCCGTTTACAGCAATGGTTGGCTAAAGCGCTTTTCACCAAAGCCGTAATTTTGTAAGTGGTCACCATACCGGACAGGTGGTGCTTCATTCGGCCACCCAGCACACTCCCCCCCCCCCTTTTACACAGCATAAGACCACACCAAAATTAATAAACTTTCAGTTTAAACAGTAGTCGGACATTACAGCTTTGTATTAACAATTAATCTAAACAAACACGAGTCTTGTTACTTAATTAGGTAGGATTAGAGGGACACAATCGGGGTCGTCTAATAATGCAGCTTAATGCGCGGAAGGACCACATAAACTTTCCTTCATTCATAAGACCTATTTACAAAATATTTTCATTAAATAAGCGCATTTGTTATACATAGCATAATGTTTTATTATGTAAAGACATTTGTATTTATACATACTTGTTACATATACTTATATTGTAATTGATGTATCACTATCAGGCACTGTTGTCAGAAGTTGTTAGATAGCGATAATGTATACTTTCAGTTTTTACTAAACTACTAGTATTTCAATTGTTTAATCTTTAAGCGGCACTGATATGGTGGCTCTGGCCATAAAACGTGATATTTTCTCTAACATAATTTGTTTTGATTAAAACATCACTCCATCCGAAACTGCGAATACATTACAAGTATAAACTAATAGCCGCATAAAAACTATAAAGGGTATCACATGAAAATATGAGTGGTAAAGATAAAACCGAATGGAATGTGAATTATTTTCCTTAATCTCGATTTTAAACGAGGATCGTCAGCTCTTTTCCTCATATCAATATCATATTGCAGTTTATGTCGCTCATTTGAACGAAACTTTAAGCTATGCGCATCTGAACACGGCAGTTAATAAATGGTCGAGGGTCTAAATAAGCGAACAGACGTGTTTTAGTAATATTCAGACAATGCAGTTAAGTATACATGGGTATTCACTTGTTCTTTATTCTGAGCTTAGCTTGGGAAGTTGGAGGCTTCTTTCTGAACACTGGAAGGTAAAATATGTTTCATATGTTTCATATGTTAATATAGCAGCTTAGCATAACGCATGCTGCTTAATAACTCATATTTTAAAGAATTGGACTGTCATTCCAGTTTTCATCGGCATAACTTCGTTTATAAGTGGGTATAATTATTTAACAATCAGAATAACGTGTGTATATATATATGTATATAAGTACTATGTATAATACTACTATTAAAAACGCAAAATATCCCAATTTTGTTTAGCGTTTTTAGACAGGAAGTTCTGTGAAGTTTCCTCATTATTTGAAACGAATGTATTTTCATTCACACAATAATTCTGCCAAGTAGTGCTTCATTATAATCAAGGAAGTCATGTTACTGCCTTTCATGCTGTACACCGTACCTAGACAAACAAACACAATTTCACCGTAAGAAATATTGAGAAATATTCTTTTGGAAATTAAAATTCAATAATTTTGGGAAAAAAAGTTTAAGTTAATTGAAAAAAAACTAAATGCGTTTCACTGCCTTGGCGTTGAATGATAACTCGATTAGCTTAGTGGCAGTGCTGTTTATGCTTTCGAATGGAAGTTGTGAATTCGGCCAAAAATATAAACGTTTTTAGTTATATTTAAAGATATTTTAATAACTCAAGATATTTCAAAATCAATGCTATTGGTGTAATATATATATATATATATATATATATATATATATATATATATATATATATATATATATATATATATATATATATATATATATATATATATATATATATATATATATATAATAGATGAGAGTTTTTAGGAATGCAAAAATCTTCAAACGCATATGATTAAGTCCGAATTCGCAAGTGGTTGCCGCCTTATTATTACAAGCTGTCATTTATCGTGCCCGTATGTCTAATTAGAAAAAATAATGTCAGCTCTACGACTCTTAATTTCGGGAGTCTTTTTAAAGGGGCCTTTTCACGTTTTGGTAAATTAACAAAATTTAAAAATATTTCAGATTTGCAAATTTTCGTTTTAGTTATGATATTGCGAGGAAACAGTAATACTGAACATTTACCGTGCTCTAAAATAGGCATTATATGCATCTTTTGATGATTTAAAAACCTGAAAATTATAAAGCGTTGCAACGCGAAACGATTGAATAATTTGGAGAGTTCTGTTTTTGTCGTTATATTTTGTGAAACTTCGAGGATAAAATATATATAGTATAAAAAAACATTTGTCATGGTATGAGCACGGATGGCCGAGTGGTCTAAGTAGTAGACTTTTTACTCCAGGACTCCAGGGGTCAGTGATTCGAGCCCTGTTGGAGGTTACTTTTTTTCTTTTTTTAAATATTATTCTTGAATTTGTACTGAAGCTTTTTATATCCAATGTTTACATTTATCAATATAAAGCATTTTATGACAAACTTCAATACATGCCAAAATCTGTGAAAAGGCCCCTTAAATGGTATATAACATGGCTTGTCTAGTTCAAATAATGAATGTGTTGTTTTTCTATAAAAATAAGGTTCACTTTTTTCTATCAACACAGATGGCGGCAGGAGATGTCAGACATTACACGGAATGGACTCCAAGGCATATCAACCGATCAAGGGTAAGTGCCAGCGGAGATGTCCAACATAACACTCAGTTGACTCCAAGCCTCCTCTGACGACCAAAGGTAAATAACAGTAGACGTGTCGGACATTACACGAAAAGGTCTCCACGACTCATCAGGCAATAGAATGTAAGTAACAGTAAAGGTGTCGGGCATTACACGGAATGAACTTCGACCCTCATCAACCGATCAAGTGTTAGTAGCAGAGTAGTTGTTGGAAATAACATGCAATATACTTCAAGGCTTATTAGGCGATAGGGTAAGAAACAGTTTATGTTTCGGACAAAACGCGAAAATGGGCGCAAAGGGGCTCATACAGAAATTAAGGGTTGGCAAAAGTGGAGGTGTCGGACATAACACATAATCGACTACAACGTTCATCTGAAATCACACACCAAAACTCATAACACGTTGAGCGGTAAGTAACAGTAGGCGTGTCAGACGTTAATAGGATTGGACTCCAAGGTTCATCACGATTAGTAACAGTGGAGATGTCGAACAATTAATAAAATTGACTCTCAATTTCTTCAGATTAAGGGTAGTAACAGTGGAAGTATCAAAGGCTCATCACGCGATAAAGTGTAACTAACAGTGGAGGTGTCGGACATTACATGAATCGGGTTCCAAGGCTGATTTGACAATCAACGAATAGTAAGAAAAATGTCGGACATAACATGGAAAGGACTTCACGCATCATCTGGCGTTTTTAGTGTTTGTGTTTGTATCAGTTTAGGGGTCGGATAGTGCTCGGAATGGACTCAAAGGCCCATAGGCAGACGATAAATCAATTTAAATAGTCAGGGGTGATTAAAATTGGAGGTATCGAGCATAATAAAACACTCCACATATAATAAAGGGTAAGTAAAAGTGGAGATTACAGACATTACACGGAATGGGCAACAAAGCTTATCAAGGTGATCGTAGGCAAATAACAATATATGATAAGTGACAGTACTTAACACAAAGCGGGCACCAAGGCTCATCAGTCAATCGATAGTAAGTAACAGTGGAGGTGTTGGACATTACCCAAAATGGACGCCAAGATTCATATGGCTATTGCGTGTAAGTAATGGTAGAGATGTCGCACATTACACGAAACACAATTCAAAGCTCATCAGGCGATCATGGGCAATTAACGCTCGATTGGTCATTGTTGGCTCGGGTACTACTAAAATTTACATCGGGTACTCTGAAGTATGCTTAGATGTACCCGGGTACAGAAAAAACACTGAAACGTACCCGGAAATTCTTACGCTTATTTGGTCGTTGTCAGCTTTTTTTTTCAAATTAATTATGTTCATATTTATGTCAATATTCTGTAATATTACCTCTATATTATCGAAACTCCTACTCAAAAAAGCATGTCGAGATAAGGTTTTGTTCAAATAGAAATTTGCTTTGAAATTTGTAGCGCGGTTTTTGGGCGGGAATAAACCTCGGGTTCAGTCTAAATTCGCCGGGTTCGTGTTTTTATATTTTCCGTACCCGGGGTACATTAAAGAATACTTAAGAATGCCCGGGGTACATTTAAGTAGTACTCGAACCGACGATGGCCAATCGAGCAAGCGTAATTAACAGTGTAGGTGTCAGACATAACCCACAATTGTTGACAATGCTAATCAGCTCTTCAATTCCTTTCTGTTGTTATGATTTAAGATAAAAAATGAGTGACTGTATACACGATCAAATAATTCACAGGCAATTTGTTCACCGATTCGCATAAACTCTCATAAAACGGAGACTTTGTGTATGTATTATTGAAAATAATTCAAAATGACAGTTACCTGTCAGGCGATAGCTGATGAGTGAATTGTTGATCATTACCATTTCTTACGGGAATATTCGTTAAACTGATGGCAGCTTCCCGATAATACGCTTTGTCGATGTATGGATTTATTTCGTGGAAACTAAATATTATACAAAGGGAAATTACTCAATGAACACTCACTGCAATGGAACGACATAATAATATGCGCATATCCATCTTGTAATAAATCCACATTCGTCACTCTCAGATCTCTAGTTCCTTTGAGATGACACAGAAACGTAAATTAAATCGATCAATGTCACATTTTTACCCAAAGAGTAATAACTGCCTCAAACATATATATCAGCGGAACAATATGAACATATACGCATGTCGTCCAGTAAGGATGCTGCATATGATTGTCATACAAATTTCGTGATAAGCGCCCGAGATAAAACATGGACAGTAATTCTTATTCAAGTCAATAACTGAAAATCAACGGTGCAGAGCAGCTGACTATATGCGCATGTCAGCGCAAAATGGATATTGCACTTTGTTAAAAATAATTGGAATTGAACAACATGGCGATTATGCACGTGTCCACGATATAGGGATGAATCCATATAAAATTTCATTTAATACGTAGTGGTTTAGATCTCGCGCGTTAACAGCAAAAGACGTGGTAATGATTAAAGGGGAATAAATACCTACACAACATTGGACCGAAACGATCTGGCGTACGATTATCGGTGGAATTCATTTCAGACATACGCAAGCTAAATTCCATCAACATTATGATTCGGACGGACGCACACTGTGGCGACAATATACCCGCTTCTGGGAGTATTAAAAATCTTCTATACATATAGCAAAAACGTTTGCAAGACCATGTGAATAACTGTATTAGATGACTGTATTACCAAAATTGTCGTTAAAATTCCTTATTGTAAAATAATCTATTAAATATGAGAAACTATATTCATATGTTTTGGAAAGGTTTCGAAGATAAGTCCGTAGTCTGCAAGAACATTACGTTTCGAACATAAGTCCGTAGTCTGCGATAACATTACGTTTCGAAGATAAGTCCGTAGTCTGCAAGAACATTACGAAAAATTTACGTTTCAAACATAAGTCCTTAGTCTTCAGGAACATTGTAAGGAAAACATTTCAAAACTTGTTTACTACAAAATATCGCATCGTTATGTTAATGTATTAATAGCTCAAATACCGAATACCCATTGCTCTATTTTAAACTTGCTCAGAACAAGTAAATGTCGTCTAGCAATTGCACATTGTCTCTGTCATGTGCAATCCCATACATTCTTTTCTTAAAACACTAATAGTATAAATGTCTTTTGTGTATTTTGATAAACCATTCATCATCATTTACCGGTAATATTATTTAAATGGTATGTGTATTTTTGAAAAAAAATCTAAATAAATATTTATCTGAATCTATCCGTCTATTTGTCTTTCTCTCTTCCTTCTTTCAAATATCAAATATATATAATGTGCTAATTGTGAAAAATATAACTTCCTTTGTGAGCAATGACCAAAACAGATATTAAATACATAATTCAAAATTATTCGCAACTGTAACCATAGGCCACAAAGAAAATATTTATTCTGTAAAACAGATTAAACAAAAGTCAACCATTATGAAATACTGATTTATTTATCATAGAATGTAACGTCATCCAGTAAAAAATACTATTTTTGTTACAGTATGAATATGAAGATGAATCCAAGGAGACAAGCAACATTATGAATCTCCTGGGGTATGGGCCCGTCATCAGACAGATACGAATAGAATCCTGGAAGGAGACGGATAAACTGTGGAATGCACGTTGCTTTGATGGTGTGAATGCATTTTTCACAGCAGGGAGCAAGGCGGAGGGGTTGACATGTGTTTTCGAGAGCGATAGAGATCATATACATGTACTGCCAAATGCCGTGTGTCTGGAAGACGGCTTTGACAAAAGCACAATTCCAGGTCACATCAATGTTTTCAAAATGAATATGCAGAGCTGCAGTGCAGGGTATTGTAGACTACTGCTTGAGAGACTAGCTCCGTTAGGCCACCCTGTTATTACTGATTCTCTAATTGATGATGGTCATGGTAGAATTCTTATGAGCAGTTCATATTATGTTGAACATTTCAAAAACTTTTATAGTTTAATACTATCAACAGTCCAACCGCGTGTTGGTCCAGCTCTGCCATGGTCTGTAGGTCCTATTAGAAGTGATTGGGTTCAAGCCATTCGCTGTAACTGTCTTAGCATACTACAAAAATGGGCTTCAAGGGCGCGTCATTGGCCACCACCGGAGATTGTTGACAAGGTTATTGCGATGGGGGCGTTTGTTACTCCAATAGGGTTTAAATGCAGTGAACAAAACCATGTTGAGTGGAGGATATGCTTTAATACTGCTGAGACGGAGCTTGTGAATAGTCTAAATGAGACGCAGGTCAAAATATATGTTATCCTTAAGATGATAGTAAATGATGTATTGAAGCCTCAGAAAAAAGAGGTTACATCATATATATTAAAGAACATAGTATTATGACTGGCAGAAAACAACCCACAGGAATTGTTCTATCCAGAAAGTTTGTTTCATTGGCTTCAGGAAGGACTAGATTTATTACGGATCGCTATATCCGAAAGTCAGCTTCCGTACTATATGATACCAGAAAGGAATCTTATGGCAGAAAGGGGACTTGAGTTTGAGCAGCAGCGTGTGTGGGTGAGATCTATAACGGACATGATTAATGAAGGACCGAGGATCCTACTGCGGTTGAAGAAGGTACGTCAGGCCATTGTCTGCCAGTCGGAGCCACTTCTGTGGTACAGCAAGATGAGGACTGAGCTAGAGATAGTGCACTTGGAGTACACGAACAGAGATCTTAAATGCTCCAATGTCGAAAACATCATGATGAGTGAGTCTGATATTATTAAGAATGCATTAGAGGTGCGCATGTCTGAGATCTTACGAGAGGTCCTGTGGCGTATGGTGTGTGAAGGCAGTTCAGTGAATGATGTGAATGTCGTTAAGGAGATGATGCTAAGCTAAGGAGGTGTTAGTTCACAAATAGTCCGATCCATTGAAAAGTGTATATGTAACAGTCGTGTTTTAAAGGGGAAGAATGCGTTTGCTTTGAATCACCCTCTTTACACCAACCCATATGATATTCATTTTAACTATTTGTATTACATTAATAAAAAAATACCCGTTCTATTGAAAATCCTTTATAAGAAACTTGCAGAAGCACTGCAGCTTGACGTTGTTCATTAACCATTACGACGTGTGCAAGCGAAGAAAGAAAACATGCTTCATTTGATGTCGTTAAAATTATGCTTGAACGAAATAGTGCCCATGCAAATCTTCAAAACTAATTGAAATGCATGTTTATGTCCACAGGTACACTAAGTATAACCTTATTAACATGTTATTAAAGCCAAAGTCTTACTATTGCCGGTAGAGCCCCGGTCCATCTCGGTTTGCTAACGCCGGTCGACCGGCGAGAACCGTGGGGATTCTTTTTTTTTTTAACGCGGTCACACTATTTCCCGGTGCCGCCCGGTTGAAGCCGGTCAACAACCCGGCAGAGTCCGGGTCAACCCCGGACTGGCTACGGTTTATCCCGGTGAAGCCCCGGCAGAGCCCCGGTTGTCGCCGGTAATGCCCGGGTTTAGCCCCGGTGAAAGCCGGCAGCGTCCCGAAAAAGCCCCGGTATACCGTAACTCCGCCGGCACTTACCGGGGCTATACCGGCATCAGATCCCGGCAGAGCTACGGCAACGCACCGGTTTAACCCCGGTCGTCGCCGGTAAGGCCCCGGTGGAGCCCCGGTGAATGCCGGTGGCGTCCCGGCAGAGCGCCGTTTCACTTATGTACCGTAGCTATACCGGGACTCTGCCGGAATTCACCGGGGCTCCACCGGGGCGTTGCCGTAGCTTTGCCGGGGTCTGTATGGGCGCCGGTGGAGCTACGGTGCCGTCCCGGTTGTTTCCGGTGCCGTCCCGGTTGTTGCCGGTGCCGCGCCGGTCGTTTCGGTCCTTCCCGGTGACTTGCGGTTCATCCCGGAGGTATTAAACATTTTTACAGTTTGCCGCTGGAGCCCTGGTTGTCCCCGGTTCATCCCGATCAGCCCCGGCTGAGACCCGGTTCATCCCGGTAGAGCCCGGAGCACGCACCGGCGCTCCGCCGGCATCATAGTGAGACAGGGGCTTAACCAGTTTGCTATTGATGCTAAGCTCAAGGATGTAATTAGTGTGTGTGTGTGTGTGTGTGTGTGTATTTTGCTCTACAACATGATTTTTGACATTTTGAAAATAAAACTAATCATATTTCTAACTGTGACGCTGTTCATTTGACATAAAAGCAAATCGGTTATTTGTGAAACACAGCATATATGCTACTTACGTTTACAGAAAGTTTCATTAGCGACAACGTTACTAGCAATCTTCGTGATATTGACGAATGTATTTAGACTATATTTTAATTGTTAAAGAAAGGTTTGCCCTTTATAACAAGTGTCAACTAAACTGATTCCTATCAGCAATATTAGTTTTATTATTTGATGACACATTCCAAAGCTATATGTGAGATGTTAATGTAATTATACAACTATAGTTACTATGAATTAGATTTAATTGATGAAGCGCATGCTGGGTTGAGAGCAGGATATTCGGTTACCGATAATATGTTTATTTTACAGAGCTTGGTGCAAAAATATATTTCTAAGCCTGGGGGTAGATTCTATGTGTTATATGTGGATTTTTTTAAGGCGTTCGATTCCTTGGTGCATCTTTATTGTTCACATGCTTTATGCGTAAAGGAATCCAGGGCAACGTACTTAAGGTCTTGACCTCAATGTATTCTAAACTTAAAAGTTATGTACGCACGAGATCCGGTGCTATTTCGAGCCCGTTTACTTGTAATATCGGCACTAGTCAGGGCGACATGTGCTCGCCGATTATTTTTATTTTATATATAAATGATCTGTGTTCATTTATTCGACAAAAGTGCGATACTGGAATATTTGTAACAAACGATATCCCTGACATATTTTGTATACTTTTTGCTGATGATATTGCAAATTGTGCAGATACTGCTGTAAATCTTCTGTTGCAGATAATGCTTTTGCAGAATTTTGTACCTTGACAAGCATGAATTTAAATCTTTAAAAAAAAACTGAGATTATGGTATTTGGAAATGGGGTTCCATTACGTCACTTCGACAAATGGTATTTCAATAATTGTCCAATAAATATAATCTGTCTATAAATATATGGGCATCCTATATACTTATATACCCCAAAGTTATGCTGGTCGGCTGCAAAAACTAAATAATCCGCTCAGGGGCGAAAAGCATTATTTGCCATTAAAGAATACCAAATTCCGTTCTGATATTTCTGCTGAACAGAATTATTTAAATTATTTGATGCCCTGGTAACACCCATACTCACATTCGGATCAGAAATCTGGGGATTCACACATAGTGATTCAATAGAGCGTGCACAAATTGAAGCTTGCAAGTACTTTCTAGGCGTAAAAACTACGGTCAATAACTGTGTAGCTTTAGGAGAATGTGGTCGTTTACCAATGTACGTCATTTATCACTCAAAATGTATAAAATACTGGTGTAAACTTCCCCAGATGCCTGATAGAAGATATCCAAAAACTGTTATAAAATGTAAAAGTCATTAGATGATATTGGAAGGCGAAATTGGGCTACAGATGTAAAGAAGCTTCTTTTTAAATATGGGTTCGGCTTTATTTGGCTCTCACAGGATGTTGGTGATATTGATTAATTCATGCTCCATTTTAAACAACGCCTGACTGATTGTGCAACTCAAACCTGGCACGAAAATATAAATGACTCTTCAAGATGCGATACTTACAGACAATTTAAAAGTTTATTAAACACGGAACGATATTTAGACATAACAATGCCATTTCATTGTAGACAAGCCATAGTTGCCAAATAAAATTAGGTAGACAATTAGGAATACCAAGAAAGCTTAGAATATGTGCACATTGTCAATGAGAAAATGAATCTGTAAAAACAGAGAATGAATATCATTTATTTTTTGAATGCTCTAAATATGCTGACATTAGGCTAATCTATTTGTATAATTGGTATCATGCCAGGCAAACTGTTTCTAATTTCTTTGATCTGTTAAGAAATGAAAATGAGTTTGTTATTAAAAAAATAGCCTTTTATGTTTACCATTTAATACGTTTTTCATATGGAACGTAATACTTGTAGTGGAAGTATGTTTTGTTCGTATTTGTTTTTTTGTTTTCTCCATTCAATGATATTGTATATATAAATATATATATATATATATATATATATATATATATATATATATATATATATATCTATATATATATATATATCTATATATATATATATATATATATATCTATATATATATATATATATATCTATATATATCTCTATATATATATATATATATCTATATATATATCTATATATCTATATATATATATATATTATATATATCTATTTATTTATTTATTTATTTATATATATATAGGTAGGGACAACTCTCTGTATTATCTGTATATATATATTTTGTAAACATGATGTATTATGGGCCGGAGCCCTTTGTTTACAATAAACTTACTTACTTACTATAGTTACTAAAACTATACAAACACCTCCATAAAACTCACCCTTTGTTAAACGCATTAGAAGTTAATAGCGGCCAAGAGTCGTCACCTTCATTTTTCGGATTCGACGAATGTCCGTGCGCGTGCACGATGTCTTACTTGGGGCTCTTCCGGCGAAGAAAGTTCAGCGGGAAACTCCAATTCCGTTCTTATCATGCACGCGTCACATGAGAGATGCGCATTATACTAAAAAGGTTTTCCTCATCTTGGGTACGAAAATTATAATTACTATACAGCGCTTAAAAATGTCTGCCACCTGCGGAAATATATAGATAAAACGCCTCACAAAGTTAATTTGAATCATTCGACTGTCGATGCTCCCCCACCGCACATTCTGTCGTGCGTGCACTAGTGACGTCATAGAAACGTCAAGGGCTCCGTGGTAAGGGAGTCATTTAGCTACCTTGTAGTACTTGATTTGAAGGCTGTTTGTGAGTGAGATTTCCTTGGAAAATTAAAATGTATTTCAACTTTTAAAAAGTCAATGTCATACAGTTAACATAATATAGCATAACATAGACAATTGCGACAATATTAAATACCTTCATATTGTATAAAAGGCAAACTTACTTCAGATTCTCTTTATGCCGCAAGAATCTCCAGTTCGACTCGCCGGCAGTCATGTGTGAGCATGAGTGCTGGCGAAGCCCGGAGGAGCTTCCGTTGTGGTTCATATTAGAGGCCTTTGAGTCGGACACGAGACGCTAATGTTGTAAACGGTGTTGAGTGCAAATACATAGTCAGTCTAAGACGACCGTTAACAGAAAAGTAATGGTGATAACAATGGGCTGAATGTAAATAAAAAATTTTTTTAACAAGTTTACTCATCGAAATTTGGTCAACGGGCCTGTTGTTATTGAATTATAAACAATACCTGTTCTAATTAACATTCTTTACATCAAACTAACCGTAGCTCTTGTGCTTTACGCTGCTTATGAACACTTGCCACGTGTGGATGCCAGGAACAAAGAATCTTTTTATTTGGATGTCTTAAATGGTGCTCTCAGCCACATTGTGTCCGCGCAAATCTTCATGGCATACGCGTGCGTCAAATCTGCGTCATAGGCACAGGGGACCAGCCTGAACTGACCCAGAGCAAGACGCTCTTCGTGAACACATTCCATCAGAACTAAAATACTCATGTTTATAATTGTCTTAAGGAACTGATCGCAAAACCGCAACCTTGACGCTACTTCCGGTTGTAACAACAAACCGAAATCCAGACGCTACATCCGGTTCTAACAACAAACCGAAACCCAGACGTTACTTCCGGTTCGAACAACAAACCGCAACCCAGACGATTAAGTACGTCGGGAATCTCGTCTTCAATGAAGGGTGATACGGGACTTTGGGCTTTGTCAAGAACAAGGTCGGATGAAACATGGAAAGTTTGTTTTTCATGCTTTTTAGTTACAGGCGTAAGCTTGTAGTAATTTGAATGTGAAATACATTACATGTATTGGATATTTTCTTAATTGTGTATTGACGCTTAAACTCCGAACTTAATTCATGTTTTTGTTTTTACTGTATGTATTGCCCTGTATTATATAGACATTTGATACATAGCCTTAAATAAAATCTGAGGTAAACATTTTCTTTTTTCTTTTTTTTTTTCGTATAATATATGAAAACTCTGACACACACGCATAAAGTAAAGTCGATATTCCCAATTCATATCGAGCCGCGTACTGGGGAATAATTGCACGTTAAAATCGATGAAAATCAAACATGATTGTACAGTTCATCGTTTGATTACAAAACGTCTCCAGTAAAACAATATCCAATTCTACAAATCAGAATTTGTTCACATCACTTCTAAATTACTTAAATCACACAGTTTTATTGCATTGGACTGTTTATGTTAGCAATAATTAGTTGGTGAATATTTTCTACAATATGTTTCCTTGCTATAATTAATATCATCATCATCAATCCCTTTGCCGGTTTGGCCGTTTTTTTTTTTGGGGGGGGGGGGGATGTGGTAAGACGATACAGATATCCTTCTCTCCACAATCAAATCTGCTGTGTGCTGCTGAGAGTAATTCATCCATGGGAAGGGATGTCAACTTTTACATTGTCCATCAAGATTTTCTTCTGACGGCCTCGACGTCGACCTCCCTTAAGCGTGCCCTGGGGAACAGTCTTGCACAGAAAGTCGTGCCTGGTGGTGTTTCCACACCAAGCTAGCTTTCGTCGTTTGACGGTCGCCAGTAGGGGCTCTTGTGGACCAACAAGTGTTGCAGTCATGTTCCGGACGTACTCGTTGGTCTTGTGCTACGTGTAGAAGATGCGGCGCAGTCTTCTAAAACATTTATGTCAAAATGCTTGAATCCTGCGTTCTGTGTCTGCGTGAAGCGCCCAGGTCTCGCAGCCGTAGAATAGGATGGAAACTACGAGGGACTCTAACGTGATGGGGAAGCTGATAGAACTGCCTGTCCACAACCTGCTCAGTCCGGCCATCGCTTAGCAAGACTGGGATAACAAAACAAACTCCTATGTCCGGTTCATAGGTCGTATTTTAGAGCATATTGTATCGACGGTTATATTTCGATATGTTAGGTTCGGTACAGAAGGCATAACATGTTCATAAAAACGTCTCTCACGTTCGCTTCTAAAAATAGGCACTTTCGATTTGATTGCGAAAAAGGTTCGGTGTCGGACAATTTAAATACCGTTTCGTCATTAAGTTGTGTTTTCGTCGCATAAATTTGCCATACATATTTACAAGCGCACGTGAGAACCGAGACGTGAGAGACGATCAACCATTTTATGCGTTCTGTACCGAAGAAATCCAAATGAACCTAACATAACCGAACACAACTTTCACATAAGGTGTACCGGTACTGGTAAGAGAGTACTTGTCGGACAGCAGTATTTACCGGACGTTCTACTTATTTCGAGAATTGTCACGCAATTTGTTTCGTCACATAGTTCTTGAACTTGACAGCAGCAATTCGTTAAAAAGCAAGTATTATAGTTAAATTATTGCCATATTTACCAATGAAATGTGACCTCCGAACGATTGATAGCACGCACATGAGCAATAAATGAAACACAACCGGTGCGCTTGAGGTTTTCCTTTTACTACAGAAGAGCCTATCTCTTGAACGACGGTTTAATTATACGTGTATGTGAGAGCATGGAACGACAGCATTAACTCAACATAATGTCAACTTAACCAAACGTAATGCCAATTAACCCAACATACATATTGTCAACTTGACCCAACTTCATGCCGAACAACCTAATGTTGACTTTCCCCAGCATATTGCCAATTTGATCCAACATATCAGTTTCGTTCAACAAAAGGAAGTTTTGGCGTTCGATATGGAAGAACTATAACATTATATGCAAGGATCCGCATTTATAATTACATGTATAAAGAAGCAAGTACATTGTATTTCGTTAATCTAAATTCTTATTTGAAAATGCAGTCAGAGGTGAATATATCGACACCATCTAACAATACGGCCCCCCCAACCCGACTCACACTCACAACATCATCTCCATCAAGGGGTTGTGCACGTGATGTCAACATAGGCTTTGTGGATCTCATACAGCACGACAAGCGAGTTAAGGACCTTCTTTAACTGCACCAGACAGACACTGTATTATCGTTTTTTGTAATATAAATGACTCGACGCTCTAATTAAAAATGGTTATAAAGTACGAATGAATGTAAGTTATTAAAAGTAATTGTATTTCGAAAAGTTACCTTCGTATTAGATATTGTATATGACTTATTTAAAATAGCTCTCATTCCATGCATGTATGCAAAATGACGGCGACATATTATTTGAATATAATGAACAATATGGCAAAAAATCGATATGTATAATATGAACGCTGTTTGAAAAACGAATCTAAATGCAGATTTTGCGTGTGTTTGATCTCATATTAATTATAATTATTAAGACGTTGATTCATCACTTGATCTTCCGTCTAAGACCTTTCGTATGTAAAAAGCATTAAAAAAAACACATCATGTCGGTAAATGTATTACCTAGGTTCATTATAAAAATTATGTACAATAAAAGCATGCATGAGAAGACGGGATAATATGACGAAACAGCCTATCTACGCCTGTCAGAATTGACAAACCATGCAGCATAGTTGACAACATTTTGTCTCAATAACACCGTAACTCCGTATATAACACTCGTCTGATAAAACGGTGTTGAACCCACCGTTCGAACTGGATTCACGGTATACAACGCAGCGACGGTCGCAATTAACGTTTAACGTCAAGATTGTCATTACTTGCGTGACGACAAAAGACTATTATATTTACGTTGTTATTAATAGATATCGTGCATGTTAGCGTACTTGTAAGTTAGACTTGAAAAGCCCTTACGGTTGAAACAAGGATTTTCTGGCACCGTCCGCTATCATGTGGCACCTCCTTGTGTTTGCAGCCTTAATCGGCATCTCAGGTAAGTGCTTGTGTATGTTTAAGTATGTCATACGAATTTACATTTTCAACGCATATACACAAATCATAGAGGATAAAATGTAAAGGGTTGTCGTTACGCAATATATCACGCGATGCCTCAAATGGTTTTATTCGCACAGTTTTGTTGCTTTCTGTCTAAAATATACAACATCTTGGTATCGAATTGTTTATTTTGCTGATGCTTATCCCTTCTTCTAAAAATTACCTTATGTTTGATTCCGAGTAAAATGATCTAGCTCCAAACATCGACTGATTTAACAAATTCCTGATGACATGATATATATACAAAATATATCAGGCAGGGTTATGTCAAATATCAATAAAGTGGAATGATACAAATCTGTTTGTATTAAGTTTTTTTCTTCGCATTGTATATGGTATCAGAAGTAGTGCGTAAATGAAAACGAGCATCAAATTATGAAGTTGTTTACAGTGAGCAAAACGTTCCATCGCGTTTACTATCGTGCCGGACAAACGGATTCATGTCATACATCTATTGCGTCTTTCACATATGCACCTGTCATTTATCAAGCATATAAATGATTGAGTGTTTTGTGTTTTTGACCTGAGCGAAGCGTGCTAGAAATGCTTCATGACATTTATTTACAAAAAAAAACAACATATAAAGGTATGGTTAAATCGCGACTTAAGGTTTCATTGACATTCTGGCCATTTCACAAGCGTGTCTCCATAAAGCGTTAAAGGCAATTCACATATTCACACAATTTAGTTGATTACTAGTATAAACCCAATTAAAAATACTTAAAATATACTTGATAACAAACCCCATACTACATGATATATAGTCTAAAGTGTTGATGACATTAACAGTGCTCACTATTAATTACAGGTTGATTGTACTCGCAGAAATGCGACTACTTCAAAAGCTCAAAAGCATTTCATAACTCAACGAATTACTTTTATAACTCAATTCAAAATTGCATAAGCTTTTGTTGTATTTTTATGTGAAATGCATATTTCCTTAAATCAAATAACACTGAAGTCTTACTAAAAGGGCTAACTCGTCCAAGCAAACGGAATTACACTATGCATAGTGTTGTATATCCGAAGTGCACAAATCAACAAAAATGTCTTACAAAATTAACGCTGTGAATGTCTCAACGTCACATTAAAAAGTCGTATCTAGCAATCATTATTTAAACAACCGCGATATATTTTAAGCATAAAAGGAGATAGTAATCGACAACACTTACTAAAATGACGTTACTTTGTGCATTAGTTGAAAGAAACCAAAATAAAAAATACACATATTGTAAATAATTTTCCTTTCAGAATAATGGTATTTTATATGTTGATCATACAGACATAATATTTACCCGTTATACTTTGCCAGAATTGATATCTAAAATAAAAATGCCCAAACAAAATCGCTTTAATGTCCTTTTCGATTAAATAGTCTCTTTAACGCTCGTTTCAGTTGGCCAGTTTGAAATGGCATCCATGTTGATGGGAGGAGGAGGTGCCTTTGGCGGGAGCAGCGTCATGAACGACCCCGTGTACCTGTGCATGAACACCGAGAACATCCGCATGATACCATGTCGCGACATGAAGGACATGTGCGACATCGTGGCGCTTCAGATGAACTTGATGCCGAACACCCTCACGTGCGCACCGCTTGGTGTCGGCTGCTGCGCGAGGGACGCCATGTCTTTGATGTTGTTAAAACGACCTGTCTCGTAATGTTCTCCGATTGGATACCGTATTAAATAGATGAAAAACTGAATGCGCTAGTCAATCCATCGAGTTATCTAATTTTGGAGAATGGTTTTTTTGACACTTACATTATACTCATTAACTGTTTTAGTTTTTATTCTGATTCTGCTATTTCCTGTAGATCTACGTATACTTTGTTTTGTGTATTTTTGTGTGTGAGTCTAATGATAAATATACAATAGTTAAGGGGACTTGTTCTTATTTTGATTAAAAGTTTTTCTTTCAAAACTATAATAGTTGAAATACTCTTAACTTATATTAGAAATAAGTAAGAAGAGTTTGATATTCATGTACTACTAAACAATCCCTGACAAGGATTCGAACCGGTTGAAACACACGTCAAGTTCCTACTTTTAGGATAAAGCATATGTTAGAAAAACGCGTATTTAACCAGTAATATATGAAGCGCATTACAAACACTGTATAACTGGCCCATTGATGATTATCCATAAAATAACAAGTATTTTTTTTTCTTTAATCCATACCGTTATCTTGTTTGTTTGAATTCGGTGTATATATTCTTTTCCGAATCTGTAACAATACATTTGTCTTTTTTCCAAAACGTGAACAGGGCTCTTTAACAGGAATATATTTCCATCTATTTCTCGTTACAATTACGAAAACAATCATCGAAGTTATATTTTGGTTTATGCATAAATACAGTTCAGTGCCGGGTTGATGTTGGCGAGATATGATATGCATGCAAACATCATGCTCAACTGCAAGTAAATCAAATAATCAAGAGTTATGCTTTGATCATATTTTGTTTGCAATTAGAAGATTGTGTTTCAGAGACATTTTCTATAAAAGCGTGTATTTGAAATAAAGAGTATCCATTGTAATATTGATTCAAACAATAAATCACAGCCAAAAATGTTTACGTCCGATATCGTCATCCGCATCTTGTAATATACCTACTCCGCTTGTTTTGTCTTTTGCTTTTATTCATTGTGCAACATTCCAGTGTTTAAAATAACAGTCCGGCGTGACGGCTTACCGGTACAGAACAAACCGCGTTGCCAAAATGTAAGCCACATTCACCAATGAGCAATTTGTTTTTACTTTCGTGTTTATGAAATAAGGTGTGTCAAAATGTCTATACAAGTAGAACCATATGTATAATCATCGAGTCTGAAAATGCTTCTGTTTTTCGAAGAGAGAATAAATGAACAAGGGATATTATCTAAATATTAAAGAAAAGTAAGCACGGTGGTAAAGTAAACTTAAATGTAAAACAAACCTTGTCAATATCTACGGAGAAAAAATATAATAAGGCACCGATCATTTACATTTACAAAATAACATCGACTGCAGTATATATGCATCACACCAAGGAAATGCTGGTTAAATGAGCACGTGGCGGTGTCAGCACTTGCCGATGAGCCGCGTCATGCGAAAATGTGTTTAATGCCATATGAGATCAGTATAGAGCAAACCAGCCTGTTCATCTGCACGGTCTGGTCAGGAACTACAAAGTCACGAAGAGTTCGTGATCTCATTAACGGACAGGACATGCATATTACATAAGATCTCATTATGACGCGGGTAATATAATTATAGGTGATCTAATCCTGGTATCAGTTTCATGTGTGAAAAATTAAAAACAAATATGTTTTTTTGAAAGTTTGACAAACAGCTACTAGTATGGTGTTTCAGTTATCCAAAGAAGATTAGGTAAATTTAAAGGCCGTGTATGTCAGTCTATGAGTTAAATTATCGTGGGCTTAGGCTTATTTTATCCTGTAAAGTTGTCGAAAACATAATTAAGATTGACACTTATGCAGTAAGGACATTGAATACCAATACAATTTAACAAAATAATTTAACAAAATAATATATATTTAAGACACTAAAGCACTCTTACAATAGTGTATTAGTTATACTGGTAAAATCATATACAAAATGATGCAATGCGTACTTTTGCTCCTGTTAAATTAAGTTATAAATACACCATCGATATACACTATATAACTGAACATAATTTTGCTTATGTTCAATGGCAAATGCGAAGACCAAAGTTCATGAAAAAACTTGTCTTGCAAACGTATAATTGATGGTGATGATATATATTTTAAATTGAATTGTAATCGACGGACAATCCAAAAACTTGTAACATCGTATACAGAAAAAAAGGACTGACCAAGTTACCCCAATAGTGCTACTACACATGTACAATTGTTATTCGTATTCAGAATGATTTGTTGATTCGCGATTTGAAATTCCTTTTGTTTATGAAGCGAGCGACACAAGTCGATCGCCCCCTCCCCACACCACCCCTGCCACATCACCAAAAGGGGGTATAACATACTTCTTAATAGGCAAGCCCGCAGTTTTCAAAGTGTGTCAACCATCATTAGCAGTCGCCACTACACAAATGCACAGAATGAACTATTTGTAAGAAACCTACAAGAAAACTTAAATGCAATGAGCAAATACTCGATTCAGAGGCCATACATTTCTTAAACTATGTCTCTAAGGTTTCTCTAAACTTTTTAAATAGCCATTTTTTTCGTGTTAGTGATATATATTTATATCGATATAGTATAATCAGGTATGCATATAATCCAAAGAACAGGTCACTAAATGTTTTTCCTATTTCATTTATAATTGTATAGACATTTCCAGCTTTAACAACGCTAACAACGCGTTTAAACTATAAGGAAAAACAAAACAGGCAAAGAAAAAATTAAGTAGAGCTATTGGATAGTCTGAAAAATCCGAATATATAATAAGAGACGATCTGCTTTGAAAGGTTAAAAGCGGATCCAGTGACACGGCTTTTTATAAAATTTCCCAAGTCGGATGATGCATATTGACAGAGACTTAGAGACGTAGATATATAGAATATTATGTGAGTTTGGGATAAAGATCAAGTTTATCATGCGAGGCTCAGAACCGATGTAGCGCGAGGCTTGCGCTTAGGATAAATATAGAATATTATGTGAGTTTGGGATAAAGATAAAGTTTATCATGCGAGGCTTAGAACCGATGTAGCGCGATTTTGTTTTTCTGTTGTTGACAAAAAAAAGATTCCCCAATTTTCGGAAAAACCCGAATCTGAACTCTATCTTAAGAACACTATATGTTTCAATGTGACGTCATAGCACATGATGACGTTGAAGTAAACAAACACTTCGGAGTATTTTTACTCTTTTTGAATGATACACGACCACAAAATAATAGGATAAATAGAATACTACATCGGTTCTAAGCCTCGCATGATAAACTTGATCATTATCCAAAACTCACATAATATTCTATTTATCCTATTATTTTGTGGTCGTTTTATCGTTCAAAAAGAGTAAAAATACTTTAAATTCAAAGAAACAGCGCTGGTTTTCCAAAGTGACTTCGTAGTGTTTGTTTACTTCAACGTCATCATGTGCTATGATTAAGTGTGAGGACTCCATACGGAAGAAACATATTCAACCTGTGGTCTAACTATTGTCTTGTATGCCAGCTGGCGAATGTTGAAATTTCTTGTCTGTATGTTCCTGCGTAGAAACCAAGAGATTTATTAGCGTTATTTGTATTACTATTTATATGGGTGTTCCAGGAAAGGTCTTTTGAGATGTCCACACCTAAGTATTTTGCATTGTCACAGTTTCTAGTATTTGTCCATGGAGTCTGTAATTAAAAGAGAATTTTGATTTATTTCTGGTTATGTTTAAAACTTGGCATTTACTTGGTTGAACTCGATGCCCCAAAGATGTTCCCATTTCATAAGTTTATCTAGATCTTCTTGTAGAGTATGGCAGTCATGCATATTGTTGATTGTTAGATAACAGCAGTGTCATCTGCAAATAAGCGAACTTGAGAAGTAATAAATTTAGGTAAGTCATTTATATAAAGAAGAAAAAGTAACGGACCAAGCACAGACCCTTGTGGTACCCCCAGATGTCCACTGGTACCTCGGATGATAATTCTCATCTAGAAGCAACACGTTGAGTACGACCTATAAGGAATGATTTGATCCATGAGAGAGTATCTTTATCCGCACCATGTTCCTGTAATTTGAAAAGCAGTTTAAGATGGTTCACTTTGTCGAACGCTTACTGAAATCAAGCAATATTAGATCAGTTTGTTGTCCAGATGACATATTTTGTGCCAGGTCATCAATGAGTTGTAGAAGTTGTGTTTCGCAGGAACGCTTTCCTCTGAAGCCATGATGTAAGTCATAAAGTATGTTATATTTATTGAAGTGAGCTGAAAGATTTGAGGGAAACTATATGTTCTAAGGATTACATAAAATACAGGTAAGAGAGATAGGTCTGTAATTTGCTGGGTCTTCTTTGTTCCTTTCTTGTACAGTGGTATTACATTTGCAGATGTCCATACTTTTGGTAGAATTCCGGAGTCCAATGATTTCTGAAAAAGAAGTGTTATTAGGGGAGAAATTTGTTACTTAATTCTTTAAGAACAAGAGGTTTGATGTTATCTGGACCTCTGCTGCCTTGTCTGGTTTAAGATTGGATAGCAACTTCTGCACCCCATTGACACTGACTGTGATCTTTGGCATTGTTGGAAATTTCTGAAAGATGAAGATGAAATTCCATTAAGAATTTCTGAAAAAAGAGAGACATGATTGAGATAGGATAAGGGGGGACATAGGTGTGAAAACGGATTGGAACTGTTGGTTCAAAACATTGGCCTTTTCTTGATTCACAGATGTTGATTTTCCTGAAACATTGTCAAAAAGAGTAGATATGCCTTGAGCGTCTTGTTTGGAGTTTTTTTAGGGAGTATTCAGTTTCTTCGAATTAACGTTGGATCGTCTTCTTGGGCGTCAGGGTCTTCAATGCCTAAAATGGACTCGATATATTTATTATAAGCAGTTTTAGTATTTCGTTTGATAAGGGTTTTTAATATTGAGAAACATTTCCTGGTCTTATGTGTTCCATTGTTTTTAAGTCTGAAATAAAGGTTATCTCTTTTTCTCATTAGTCGTTTTATCGGTTGTGTAATCCATGGTAGTGATCTTCTTGTACCTATAGTTTTTGAGGGAATAAATTGTTTAATACCAGTTGATATCTCATCTGAAAAAATTGACCAAAGTTCTTCTACCGACGGTACTTTCACCTTTTTTTTTTCAAGAACCCTGTCACTCACTTCTTGCATGTATGTTTTAAAAAGCATCCCAGTCTGCCTTTCTATACAGCGGTACAACCCTGGGTTTCTGTTTTGCTATTTTACTTTTAGATCTGAAATGAAAGATACAATATCATGTTCTGAGATACCTGGAAGAGTTTTTTACAGAGTTAACAAGAGTATGATTAGAGGTAGGAAAAGGTCCAAGATGTTGTTTCCTCTTGTGTTTTCAGTCACCATTTGAGTAAGGTTGAAATCTGCAAGCAAGTCAATAAAGTCATCAGAAAGTTTTACATTATTACATCCAGGTTTTATGTGGGTCTGTGTTCTGTATCCCCAGGAGAGCTTGGGGTAATTAAAATCTCCGAGTATCCAAACATTTCCTTTCAGGTTGGCGGTTAGCTCTATAGATTTCCTTCCTAAATTCTACCGAACTTTGCACGTCAGCTTCTTTTGGCCTATAGTATGCAGCAATATATAAAGGTCTACATGAGGTTAAATGAATTTTAATCCAGAGTATTTCACAGTTCGTTTTTAGCGGTTTCTGTTCAGTTGCCAAAATTGTGTCTTTCACTAAAATAAAAACTCCTCCACCTTTGCTGCTTCGGTCTTCTCTGAAGGGGGTGTAACCTAAAAACTTTGGGAAAATTTCAGTCTTTATGATCTTCAGTAAGCCAGGATTATGTACCTACAACAATATCTGGTTTATGATGATCTAATAAGGCATAGAATCAGATTTTTTATTGGCAATGGAATGAAAGTTTACACATATAACTTTTAATTTTGGATACTGTTTAAATGGTGTTTTCTGTGTCCCAGACTTGGTGGACGTCTGCGTTGTATTCCATCTGGTCTGTGTAACATCATTGAGTGGTTGAAAACTGTTATGGGAAGAGAGAGACGACAACGAGTGCAATGAGCCACGTGAAAAATTAAGGCAATCACATATCGAGCATATCCACGAAAAAGACCCATCTAATGCTACAAGGTCATTGTATGTGTTGGAATCAACATTCTGACAATTTATATGGAACCATTGAGAACATGTGGCACACTGTATGGCTAAAACATTTTCAAAAACTTCAGTACCACATGAACCACATGGGTATTCGGGGCCTGGATTTGTCTCTATGTCATTAGATAATGAAAGAAGCAAAATACATAAGTACATCAATGATGAAGTTCTAGTACATTTCTGTGGAATATGCCACCTGTTAAATTTCAGTAATATGAACATTTCCCGGCTGGATACTATTTGGACGAACAGTGGGCCTTGGGTGGTTGGGTAGGCTTCTGCTTGGTCTGTAAATAAACAAGGATAGAAACAGGAACGCTGTAAAATGAATCAAAATACCTGTATGCATAATTCAAAACAAGTCTGTAATGACCGGTGGCTAGCGAAGATCACGGTCACTAGGAAAAAAATCTGTAATGCACACGAAAGTGTTTTAACTACCAGAAACGGAGGCAAGTAGCCAATAAATCAGTGAAACAACCTCTTATTTAATGAAAACTACCTATTTAAACCTAAGAAAACAATCCCTTGAAGTCTAAGATTAGTGTTTATAATAAATTTTGACGAGAGTTGAAAAAGTTTGTTAGTAGGCACGACGCATGCGCACAACTGATTAATAACCATTCGCGCGGAATCAATCAACTCTTATGCTTAGGTTAAATGAAACAAGAAATATCTTTAAAAAAGATATACGGGTGTTGATTGTGGTCGATGTTTATGAACGATCAAAAGTTATCTCTATGAGATAAAAAGTAGCGGATGCCTTTTTTCTGCGCAGTTCTTAGCTACACTCATAAGCAAATCAATTACGGGGTGTTGCGGCCAGATTTCGTGGCTTATTTTGCTTTATGCGATATTATTACTCAGATATCTATATTTACAGAATAGAAAAACACAAGAAACATGAAAATAAACAGTGCATATAGGTCACAGGCCGGCAATACTCGAATCTTATTTAATTGCATAATTATAGTATAGCGAATTATTGTGCTCATGCTTAATAACTGGTCTAAATGGATAATATTTCTTATTAATTTTATCAAAATTGGTCCTTATCATGCAAATGTTGAAACCATATTAAAAATCGATGATTGACATACCACAATGATATCGCCGAATTCTTTATTTAGTATCTTTCTGATCAAAACAGACTTCAAGTGCACAAAGTTTACGAGATGGCGTTTATATAAAGATTTCTGCAACTGACCGCAAACTGACCTTGATACCTTGCGGGATTGGAATGCAATGCATTACAGTCACTACGTTATGTCAGTAAACCGGTGTAACACAATGAATCGCAACCCCTTCTGCGAACTCCGGTGATGAACTGTATATAACTCTGACTTACACAAATGGCCGCGAATGACCCGAAACCTCGCGGGTTGAAATGCAATGCAAGTAAGTACTAAATATGACAACATAGCCTTAGTATAAAACGCTTTGCGTTGGTAATTCTCTGAAAAATAAAGGTGAACGCACAAAACTGTATTTATGTCAAAAATTGATTGTAAACTGTTCTATCTATTGAGCCTTGTCATTCGAGATAAAATTGTTTCATGCAGTAAAACAGTGTTACAAAGACGCGGATATGTTTCCAATGTTCTGGTGTTATACTCAAATCAGCCAATGGAATAAATGAAGTGTATTCATTCGTACCTAGCCGCGGGAAATTTTATTTGAGTATTATTGGACACTTACAAAGGTCAAGTCAGGGTGAAAAGCTGGCTTAATACAGCTTACCGCCGAAAAAATATAGTAAAGAATAACCATGCTTTGCGATTGACATGATAAAGATATTTTATCACACGGAAGCAATATGTGGACGAAGCAACCAAAAAAAGTTTAGCCCAAATTCCCTTGTTGAAAACCAAAGCAGGGCCTCGTGACGGAGAAATATGGGTAAACAGATTAAAGAGGAATATCAGTCCTTAATCAAGGTGTGTTCTATTATATAAATTGTTTTTTTGCTCCATGTAAAAGGGTAAAATATGGCACCGGTTGTTACTTGACGTTTTTTAGGTGTTCATATGCCACGTTTAAGTTAGTAAATCCAAAGTGCTCAGCGTCGACAATTCACGCTGTCTTTATAATAGCGAGAGTTCTGATGCAAATATTTTGCATTAACCATGATGTCAAATACTTAAAATATAAGAATATTCTTTAGGAAATATCCATATGTTTTACAAAACCAATTGATTTTTACCTATTAAGTATTATTAAGCTGTATTCCAACTTTGTTTTATTAGCTCGGCTTTTTTTGGATATATAGACCTTTCCATAATTAAGTAATTACCCAATGATCTCCCCTGAATACTCTCCTCGTCACTCGTCCGCCATTACACTACTGCCAAACAACCGGTAACATATATAAGAGAGCACCAATTTTCAACAGGTGAATTTCTTTCTTTTTGTAAAACTTGTTTGTTTTGTCATGCAAATTGTATGAAATAAAGTTTTTCTGCTAGAGGAGATGTTAAGCTAGTGTTATAACAGAAAAATGTTTGAAAAACATGCATTTTTTAGGTATTTGTCTAGGAAAATAAACACGTTGACACATTAAAAAAAACATTTAATTAACTAAATGCATATTTATCAATTGAATATATGCATCAATCTTAAATCGCGTAATCCTTTGCATTCCAGTGTTGAATTGCCCGTTTGTTTCTGCATAATCCGATTATCTCGTTTTGATCAGATATTATCCAGACTTAACTAACAACATGGCGTC
>NC_068369.1:5555209-5608101 GCF_020536995.1 Dreissena polymorpha
AAACTAAAAAAAAGATCTTTCGAAAATGTGGAAGGGTATGTGTGTAAACGATTAATGGAATTGGTTTTATTATAACCAAGAAGTGGAAGTCATTAACTCGTTCATCCACATATGGGCTGTGTTTACCAGCATTGTGTCATTCGCTTTTGCTACGAAAACACTTGCGGGAAAAGAATTGCGATCCTTAAATGCAATACTATCTTTAATTAAGAATCAGTTTTAAATTACTATTCGGAATTTTCAGATTAGGATCAAAAGATTTATAAAGAGTACACAAACAGTTTTGTAAATGTGTTCTTAATGTAAAACCCTCTATAAATACTCTTTCGTCGTATGGCGAATTGGAAATATTTCCATTGTATATTACAATGATTAAATACCTTTTAAAGACTCACTCGGTTAAACAAGAAAATGGTATTTTAAATACCATTTTGAATGAACAGTTAAATAACATAAATGTGAACAATTCTCGTAACAACTGGACTAACAGATGCGCTTTAAACTTCAATCCTCTGGTTTACATGAAATATTGTCCAAGCTCAGTTAAAATAGAAACATTCATATCAAAGCTAAGAACCCGATTTCACGATATATTTTTAGCAATTGGCGGTGAAGACTAGAAGACTCAACGTCTCTTGGTGTATATAGAGAAATAAAGCTTATTTTTGAAAAATCAGCATATGCAAGCCAGTTAGATTATCCTAAATACAGACATATGTAACCAAATTACATTTATCATCCCAGAAATTAAATAATGAAATCGGTCGTCATGATAATGTGCCAAGACAAGATAGAAAATGCACCTTTTGTAATCATAATGATATTTAAGATGAGTTTCATGTTGTTCTTAAGTGCCCACATATGCACATGTATACTAATTCGGAAAGAATGTATGCAAAAATATGTGTATACCCATACGAGTATGCTCAAATATGTACGTTTAATGCAAAGCGAAAATAAGTTTTAAAAAAACTTGCCACACACTGCCGTAAAACCTTCCAACTAAGAGACACGTTAATGAATACAGTTTTAAAATGATCAATTCGGTCACGTATATAGTAACCCAATCGTTCACAAACCAAAGTATTGTTGAATGTTCATGTAATACTATGTGTATGGATGTTCATATATGCTCATTATATACACTTCAGTATGCAAATATTTAATAAAGCGAGATTGTACGATTTTGTCAAATATTTATTAATTTATATAACATGTGTAAAAAACATATTAAACATATATTTCAATATAAATTAAAATAAAAGTTTAAAAGAACATGTGTCGAAAAATGCGAAATAAGCCAGATATTTTATTTAGAAATCGACAATGTCTGTACAGTCGAATTCGCCAGCATGTAAATCATGCATGTACGATGTGAATCTAAATTTAGTTTAACGGTTCATTTTAAATTCCTGCAACGATATCTTTTCATACGACACGCGAACACTAACTAAAAGACGAATGCTTCGGTTATTGTAGGAAAATATTATACGAAATTTCTGCGTCACAATCGGCTCGGGGCGCTAATTTGTCTTTGCTGCATTTTATGAAATTCGTCTTCAATGTATAATTTGTCTTGCCTATTTTGTGTTATTGTAACATATTTTATCAATATACAACAATTTAACAAATATAAAAATCGTATAATCTCGCTTTAACTTTATTATTCAATACATACATACTTAATCAACTTTATTATTTAAGCAGTTTCACCAAGGTACTTTGTATTTCAACAGTTCATATCCAATATCCCGATAAGTTAAAATACGAAGACTATACGTTTAAGATTAATATTACAGCTGTTACATTCACTTATAAAACATAATATTAACGAAAAATCAAAAATTTTAGCGGGACATGCATTGCTTTTCAATGGCAGCGCTACTATAATGGTTATAATCATTCTTGAAACATTTAAATGTAGCACTACGATATCCTTTGTTCATTTTTATAAATAAAATAACGTGCATATTTGTACGTACCAATAAACTATAACATATAGTAATAGCCTTTATTGGATAAACCACATTCGTTGATTGTATCATATTCGCGCATTTGAAATCAGCATTTATTTTCAAATGAAAAATGACACTTGAAATATTTCAGACAATATTTACTGCATTCATACATTGAGTATATTTCAAATAATGCAACATTTTGAATTCAAATGAAAATATAACCATGGAAAAGTCACATCATTACTTCGTGTCTAGCGATAATCGGCCAAAATACTTTACTATTTTCTAAAGCATATTGTATATCTTAATATAAATCTAAAGTTTTGAGACGACATCAAGAATATTAATACATTCAGTATATTATATAAACATTGTGTAAACTTATACAACCAAACATGTGTGGTGTCGTCGTGGTTATATTGTTGGTGCATGGTGTGTAGCCCTAAAATCATCTTCTGGCACACTTTCTTACACTGCGGTTCATTACATTCACCTCTGTCGTGGGCTCACGGACTACTTTCCATCGCACGTGACTTTTATTTACATGATCATGGTCGCATATTCAAAATGGCCGCGCCCATCGGCTTTGCTTTAATTGATAGTATTTGAAGTTTACAACTGGGCGTGTGCTATTATATTTTATTTCATGCACACATTTAATTAAATGAACATATTGCAATATTACCAATAAGACAAAGCGGTATATCTTTATTAGAAAATAATATAAAATTATCAAGAAGCAGCCATTATTAGTTGCTGTTTCGACAAGATTTTGAGTGAATGAGAAATGTTGAATATAAATATTGACCAAAGTAAACAGTCTGTTTATGTTTTACCAATGCAATGCCAGTTTGATACACATAGACCCTGAAGATGTTTACTCAATTAAACTAATTCTATGGTAAAATACAAATCTTAAAATAAATTCCAGGCCAACACCAGTACAGTTGTTTTGTTATTGCTTTTTAACAAAATACATTTAATTGTCCCATGCTTTTCCTGAAAGGGGACAACTGGAAGCATCTATCATACAGTTACAAGTTCATTCAGCAATATTTATAACAATAAAAAAATCATAGAAGAGAAAAACGACAATATGTCAACAAAGTACAGAATCAAACTGCACAGAACCAAGCTGCTATAGCATTAATTCAATTCTTTGCATAACCTTTTAAATAAATAATAAATTACCATACCTGTAATACTCATGCATTTCCCCAGGCTCTTTAAGCACCAGGGCACCCATGTGCCTAAATCTTTAATTTAGCACATTTTCTTACCAATTTGTGTTGCTGTGTAAATTCTTCAATATCATGAAAGACAAAAAAATAAAAAGATTCATCAGCTGTTTAAAGGCTGATTTAAAATAGTTTAAATATATGTGTTCAATTATCGCACTTTCTTAAGTACAGTAACATTTTATTAAGTGCCTTTAATTAAACAAATTCACTGGGGTAACCCAGTTCCCCTTGTGCCTTAGCAAATTTCTGGAGAAAGACCTGAATTGCTGATACAGTAGTGCATGTCCTTGTTTTGTTCAATGTCAATATCATTTATTCAGGATATTCAGAAAGTACAGCAATACATCAAACTACACAAATTTAAACATGATTACATATGACAGGATTTTTGTGATATTCTTCGCAAGTGCAGAAGATGTGTTTAAAAATATAAAACAAAAAGAGAAAAAGGGACAGTGGGGTGTAAATTCGAATGTCCTTAATTTGTTCTTTCATACACTTGCATAATTTTCCATAATTTATATCTGATTAAAATAAAAAGGAAAACACAAATTGACTTCATTTTAATCCATCATGTTCAGCTTTATGTTTCAACAGACAGTACCATACCAATAACTTATTTTTTAGTCAGACTTTTCAATCTAAACAACACTAAATATACATGTTCATACAAGCACTTCAGTATAAATTATTCTAGCATTAAAATTTGATCTTAACATTTTATCTGTAGGAATGCCATTCACGAATTCTATATGAATGGGTACATATTGCACTGATAAATGTAAAAAATGATTGCAGAAAAAAAGTTTATGTGTTAAATAATAACTGTGACAATTTACTAATTTAGATAATAAATGTTTATGGTATTTTTTTGTTTAAACAATATTAATTTATATTGTGAATAATTTGTATATAGGGCCTATTGTACCAAAAGCTGTTTCAGAATATCAACTTGGTTGTTAATATAAAACATAAAAAAATGTCATGATACATGTATATTACATTAAGAATGAGTCTAAATTTAATCTTATTTATTTATCAAAATTAAAGATATCACACGTATCCCAGTTAACCTGTATAAAGGAAAGTGTAAGAGATTAGACTGTTTCATGTACAATTATTACTGGTAAGAGATCATGATGCAAATAAACACCAGGTATTAAACATAATCTATGTTTTTCTTATGACTTAAGATGCACATTTATTTGCCTTCTAACTCAGGGCTTTTTCAGCTGGTTTTATAGCTTTATTCGGTCATATTCCCAATGAAAAAAAAACAACATATCCTTTTTCCCAATTCCAGTAAAAAAATCCCAAAGGATATCATAGTTTTAATTTTAAAAATTTAGAAAACTTATAGTATTTTCTCAATTTTGGTTGAATTAATGCTTGAATTCCAAATTTCATGAGTAAAAACAGCAATATATTTAATTTTCTTATGGTTTATTTTGTGGATATTTTTACAAACTGAAGTTGTTTTTAAAGGTGTATATACTCGTAATGGGAAGTTGATTCTGATATTGACATTACCAAATAAAATATTAAGGATCATTGCTTTATTGATGTATTTACAATGAAATCTTTGATTTCAGGCATATTTGATATTTATAAACTAGGCGATGCAATTTAAAACCATTGCAATAATTGTATTGAAATGAAAGTACAAATTGAATATTATCAATAAATGTTTTGTTGCCATTACATCATCTTCTAGAGCCCCTGATGGGATTTGAACCCAGACCTCTTTCCAATTGGGTTGACTGAAAAGTATACTCTCTTGAAATACAAGGACAGGAATGAAGAATTTAGCAACTTTAAGCATTTCATTTATCATATTTTATTATATCTTTAACTGACAATAAGACCTAGAACTGCAGTTTATAGATTTATAGTTTTAAGCATTGTGAACAGAAACAAACATCTACTATTCTACATGTAGGTAAGTTAATATGTTCAGAACTTGTTATAAATGACCAATAGTATGAGCCCATAATGGTGGCAGTTCCAAATTAGCAGGTTACCGGTAACCATTAATAGTGATCAAGTAATTAACTACATGTTTTATTGTACACATGTATCTAACATCATGATCATAGGAACTGGCCCTGATAGCGAGGGGTACAATATTTGAGTTCCTGATTGGCTGTACAAATTAACAATTTTCCCATCCTGCAACATGTGGTGCCCAATGTGGGACCATTGCACAAGCAATTCTCAACAAAATCTGTTCGTGGTTTGAATGGATCAGGTTTACAATGATTTCTGTGACTTGAATTCTCGAACAAATTCCAGCTTGGCATAGAAGAATGTCAGTGCACAAAAAATTAGTGAGTGTCACTGAAGGGGAGATGTTTTGTGGCGCCCTGATTACCTCAATCAGATGAGCAGTGGTCCCAGGTTTAAATCCCGGACTGGCTGCACAATTTTCTCATCCTGTGTCATCTAAAAATAAAATAGTATAGTATATTTACAATGCACATTACAAATTATGTGTATAATTTTTACTGTAAAGCATTAACAGCAATATATTGAACAACACAAAAGTAGCATTTCTAAAGTAATTAGTAGTGCTTGGTTAGTATTAAATAAAATCGACTAGCAATATTTCAGCAATACACATGCATATTTATAAATGTGGTATATATCTACATACAATGATACAGTACACAGGGGCCAGTCAAAAAAATCAGTATATGTAAGAAAAAGGGACTTTTGCACTGGCCCCTGTGATACAGTATAAGCATATCAAAAATACTAATTATCTAATTAGTTATTTATTATGCTTTTCAAACATGCAGACTTACGATATATCCCCTTAGTCAGCTCATTTGATTACACATTTAATATAATTATACACGATATGAAACGTTCAATATGTTTGTAGATAAACACAAGCTTTTCATCACCATTTTGGCCTTTGTTTACATTTTAGCTGAGTGATGCTATCTGCGTGAATGGGCATGAAAATAGTTCTCATAATTGTCATTAAATATGTCGATAAATTAACGAAAAATGCAGTTTTTATAGGTAATTACTTTAAAATATTATGACTGGGGTCCTACATATTTCCATGAAAGAGCGTAAAATTACTTTGATGTGTTTTGCCAAGATTCCTGTCATTGAGTCCGTTGCAGAGATGTATTGTTGAGGCAGTAACGACAACTCTGCTAGTAGAATGATTCTGGCACTTCATTGTGTTTCTGACAATAACGTAGTGACGTCATCATCTATGTATAGAATGCTGGCACTTCGTCATGTTCGCGGATATGAATTCAGAGTTGGAAAAATGATAATGTCTATTAAATTGTTCTATTTTGAGACAATACTAACATATTTAACACATATTGTGTATTTAAGAAATAATATTTTTCTATCATGGTTTGTTGTCGAATCACCCTGTGAGGAGTATAGATGCGTAGGAATTAAATCACGAGTGCGAAGCAAGAGTGATTTGATAACACGCATCTATACAACTTACTGTGGGTTATTCGACAACAAACCATCATAGAAAAATAAAATATTATTTCGATTCTAACACGATTCTGATTGATTTGGTTCAAGCTTTAGGACGTGAACTATATTTTTCAATACTCCGCCTTTCTTAGTACAAAGTTCACTATTTAGTGACGTCATTGAATTGTACAAACATATGACGTCGTTTTCATTCATAAATATTTTGCAAATGACGTCACTTTCATTGAAAACAACAATCTTAGAAACTTAATGACGTCACGTTTATTAATGCTACTGAAAAGCTGACATGCTATAAATGTTTTCTGAATTACGTTTCCTTACAAATAACCCCGGGGGAGGTAACTTCTCAAATTTTAGGGTAGGGGTGTCCCGCCGAGACTTCCGAAATGTGATCCAATTTTTATACCGGAATAATACTCTGATAAAGTGGACCCATTTCGATACAAGATTTTTGAAAAAGCAGACCCATTTGTATACGATACCATTGAGAAAGTGGACCCATTTCAATACAAGAATTTTGAATGTAACGATTTTGTCACTTAATATATGACGTATGTTAATATATGACGTCACAGTATCATCTTGGTCGATCAAGCAACAGATAAAAACAGTCAAGTTACTGCCCGGAGTTAGCTGCAACTTTCTCGCTACTGAAATTTACTTTTTGATACCCATTTATATTAAAGAATGACAACTATCATACCCATTTTGATACTGATACATTCAAATCTATATGCATTTTTATACAAGCAAAATTCTGATTTCAATACCCATATCGATACTTAGATGATCAAAACCATACCTATATCGATAATTTTAGTCGAAAAACACACCCCATAAAATCGGCGCACCCCTATGCACATGTATATAGGAAGTTACCCCCCCACCCCCCCCCCCCCACCCCCCCCCACCCCCCCCCCCGGGCAAATAACATTCTTTGTAGGCATGGTTATGCTACTTATCACCAAATATACAATTAGTTGTTTCATTACATTTATATACATGCTACATTTATTACATTTCTTTTAGAGCGGGTTTTAACACGTGCATTTTACTGCAATATTTTCTTTATTTATTCGGAACTATTTTCGAAACATTAAGCTCCGCCCATAAGTTATTGCAGAATAACCCACACTTGATTTCCTTCTTTGTCCATAGAAAACAAGTCGCGTGCCGTGTTAGAATTTTAATTAAACATTGAAATAAACATTGCAGAAAAAAGTGTCGATATTGCCTATATTCATCCACATCCGCTATTTTCGGTCATATCCGCGGATATGAGTCATATTGATTATCTACGCATTTTAGACGGACCGCCTTTTTTTTAATCCAACTTAAACGGCGTTTCGGTTGTTGTTGTTGTTGTTGTTAACTGTTGTTTTGTTGTTGTTGTTGGGGTACCACTTAATGCGTATAATATGATTATAGGTGCTACCTAATTAACGGGCAAAAGCTTTTTGATAACCATGTATTTTTAATAAATATATGGACATTATTGTGTTCAAAATATTATAATTGTTTCAATAATAAAGTAATGCATCCGAAAAATGCAATCTTCAAAGTGGGAGCGTTCTTTAGATCACCCTATAGACACTAAGTACTGGTCCTCCCGGGAAACAGTTTGTTTCATCAAATATCTCAATTCACCTTAAGCTTGCTAAAGCAGATGATTTAAGCATACACTGATTTAACATAATCCAAATAATGTGATGTGTCAAATCAATTTTGATTGACAAGATTTTTTTTATCATCAAAGTATAATTATGTGGAACAGAATGACAGCATACTTGTTTTGCAGTTTAAATATTTCATAAATACAGGAATCTTGCAGGGTTCTTATTTTCTGTCGCAAACTATTGTCGAAAAGTTTAAATTTTGTCGCCAAAAAATACTAGCCATTTTGTAGAAATTAATAAATCACAGCCTAAACTGCATGCACTTAGTTTGTAGCTGGATAGTAACAATTTGAATGCAAATACGCATAATGCTATATCATCCATATTTATTTATTTAAGCATTCAAATAACACATACAATATAAAACATAGATTATCAGTAATCATATGAGTTTATTAATATGTCAGTCATTGTCTTTCTTGGCTAAGCCGCTAGCAGAAGCATGTAAATGATGTTAGTATATATATTCAGTACAAATATAAAAAGGTATGTGGATTGTGTGGAGATACAAAACACTTCACATCATTTATTTGCACATAAAATAATAGTTACACAATAAGTAATACTTGTACAACACTGTCATCAACTTACAATACTATTTACGTATATGAAATTACAAAGTGATGTTATCTTTTGAAAAACTGTGGAATCAATGAAGTAACATTTGATTTCCTTTTACAAAATTAACAATGCTGGTTTTGTACTAGTGCATAAAACATTTATCATGGAACAACAAGTAACAACCAATTTATTAATTACACAATAGAAAGGTACTCATATTAATGGCATTATGCATTAAATAAACATTAAGCTATTTGCTACCGTTTAGAACTACACTATCTTACTTAAAATGATCACAACAGGTACTAAGTGCTTTTACATACGTTTGGTATGTTTTGTATTACTAGTTTGACATGTATTGGCAGATAAACTTTTCGATAAACGGATTAAATTTACATGGGAACCTTCATATTTCTTCAGCATAATTGACTTCAAATTGTTAATTTAACAAACTTTCGACAAAGTTTGCACATCTGATCTTATAATGCCATAGATGATTTTGTTTAGAGATAGACAGATAAAGACTTTTCAAAATATAAAATTTCACAGATGTTCCATCCATCCAAGTTAACCAACAGAACCAATAAATAAATAAGATCACCACATCTTATAACTGTGTGTATAGCTTGGAAACTTGCATAGTTCAGGAATTCCTCCTTTGTTGATTTCTTGAAACCAAAACTGTCAGTTTCGCGCGATAGAATGGCTTGTGTGATGCCCAGCTCTTGCCTTGTCAAACAGCTTCTAAAAACGGAAAACCAACAAATATATTAAAATTTGATAAACGATGCAGAAAATTTATAAATGTCCTGTTTTTGTTGATTTTGAATCTGGAAAATTTGTTAAGAAAGATTTTGGGACGAAAATCCCTGTAACCTTTCGGGATATCGACAAAGTGCGAGCAGACGAGGTGTAAATACGTTTAAAATGAGCTAACAAACTAAAAAGTTCGATCGGAATATTGTTTAATTTTGTGAATAAATGAGTTTCTGATGGATAACAACCACAACTTACCAGAATATTGCTCATGATCACACGTAAAACTGTTTTTTGAGAGCAAATGAAAAATGCGTCACGAATTCTGACAAGTAAACAGTAGGGTGTCGTTATTGAAATGCCGCGAGAATACTGCGAGAATACAGATTCCAACTATAATGTGTAAAACAAATACTTTTGTTTAACAAGCGTTTGTGATTTGTCAGGATAATAATAGCAATAAGATATCGAAATGATCAAAACTTATAAATTCGAAAGAATTCGGAGATTCTGGCAATACATTTTAGACGGGTTATGTTTAGCAATTGTTATGTTTGGAAAAGACTGTCACTATCTGCAGTGAAACAGGCAATGGCTTATACCCACTAAAGTCCGGGGGCAAGATGAGTATTCAGGGAGATAATTGGGTAATGACTTAATTCTGGAACGGTCTATATGAAGCGGAAAAAACATATCATGCGAGAATATTTAGTGCGATTCGCTATATAATTATGATGTGATTTGTATACTTTTTCCTGTATTTACACGTGATTTCGCTTATGTAAAAGTGTTTTTGATTTTTACAAGTTCATAAATAGCATCGCGAAAATATATGTCGCGTGGCAAATTGTTTGGGAGTGGCTAGCCGTACGGCTCTGTACGTATAGCCTTTCTTTTAGGGACTGTCTAGCCGTACGGCTTAATAAAGTATAGAATTGTCATTTAGTGCTGTAAATCAGTAATAAGTTTGTTTAAGCTCATAAAAGTACACAAATTCTTCATCTGTTTCGGCTTCCTTTCATGTAAAACGGTTTCAAATTTGATTCTTTTATTTGTCGAAGTTCCTAAGTAAGGTGTGAACAACTGTTTTAGTGAGTTGCGGCATCGATATTATGAAATTCAATGACGGCAGCCGTCAAAGGTAGGTCTTAGATATTAAGTCACACAAATAATTAAATTATCTTTTAGACAATTGATAAATAGATGGTTTCATACAACTTAATTACAAGCAATCTATCAGTTCTCTGAAAATGGCCGTGTCTTTAACCATTGGTGAAAAATTCTCCACTTATGGTGCATTAATAGGCAAAATTGAACTGTACCAGCGTTCGAATTGTGTACAGTTTTACAAACGTAGTTCAAGGAAAATTGAGGCTGCTAATCACGAAACAAATAATGCGGTGTTCATGACTTTGCCCCATCAACGTCGACTGGAAACCCATGAAAAAGAGAATATTGCAAATATGCTTAGTGTAAAAGCGAACAACAAAATGATTTTCATATCTCCCTTTTTTACACCCTTTATATACTATGCACGAATCGGATTTCCAACCACGCCAAAACATAAACCAAACTTCAAATTCCGTGACGACGACTACACGAGCTAATCTAAATGGTAGAACTTTTGGAATTTCACTATCTAAGTAGCTAACTTTTGGAATTTCACTATCTAAGTAGCTAAAACAAATGCACCGATTATCTTGCGGGACGTTCATGTAGCGAAAAACATTAATCATCTAATCAGCCTCCGTGGTAGCACAAAATTTTAAGTACATGTATAAGCACGCTTTCTCATGGCGCATGGCAAAGAAATCAAACACACAAAGAAATCAATAAATAATCAATATATGTTTTATGTTATAAGAGCCGTACGGCTAGACAGTCCGTATAGGAAAGACAATACGTACAGAGCCGTACGAATAGCCAATAGGCTAGCCGTACGGGGTCGTACAACTAGCCTTTTGACTAGCCACTGCCTTTTTTAAGACGCATCCCCTATGTCTATTGTTTTGTCTAAATTTCCATATGTAATATGATAACAGGTGCTACCTAATTTACGGGTAAATTTGTTAGATATTTTATTACCATGTATTGTAATACATATATGGAAATAATTGTGTTCAAAACATTACAAGACTTTCAATAAAAAAGTAATGCATCCAAATAATAAGTTATTATTTTTTGCTTGATTATAGAAGTGTTTTATATCAGCCAAGCTTAATTAAGATCTTATATCTTATAATTGCGTGCTTTTCTAGCCTCTGTAATTCAAAGCTGGTTCAGTGGCTTCGGCGTTGTGGATATGGTGTACGCTTAGTGACTGTGGGGTCTTGGTATTGGTCCCTTAACTTAAGTGTAAGTGTTCTTTAGATGACCTTTAAGACGCTAAGTACTGGTCCTACCCAGGAAACAGGTTATTTCATTAAATGTCTCAATTCCATTAAATCTTGCTAAATTCGTTTATTCTAGCATAAACTGATTAAACATACAAGAATATGATTTGTCAAATCAATTTTGATTATCAAAGTATGTGACACTGAAGGACAGCGTACTTGTTTTGCAATTGAAGTATGTCATAAATACAGGCATCTGAAAGGATTTTACTTTCCTTTGGCAAAATAGTGTCGCTTAGTTGAAATAATGTTGCCACTAATAAACTAGCCAGTGTGTAGAAATCCATAAATAACAGTCTAAACTGCATACATTTAGCTTGTAAGCAAACAAACAAAATGTTATATCATCCATATTTTTTATTTATAAATTTAATTAGCACACAAAACAAACATAGATGAATCAGTAATCATATGAGCTTATTTAATTGCCAACGATTGTCTTTCTATGCTTTGCTGCTGGCAGATGCATGTCAAAGATGTTCATATATTAAGTACATATATATATATATATATATATATATATATATATATATATATATATATATATATATATATATATATATATACAAAGGTTTATAGAAATGATTGGAGATTAAAAACACTTTAATCACTTATTTGCATGTATAAGAATAGTAACCAAATAAATTAATACTAAAATACTGTCATTAACTTACAAAACTATTTACGTACATGTACTAACAAAGTGATGTTATCTTTAAAAAAAAAACTTTGAAATCAATGGCTAATGTATCATAAACCATTTTTAAAATACATTCATGGAAACTAAGTATAATAAAGCACAGTATTCAGTTTGTTTAATACAATATCTTATAAAATTGTATTACCTTTTAAAAAATACAAAATGCTGGCTTTGAACAAGCGTTTACAAATTAATCATGGAACAACAGATAACAGCCAATTGATTACTTACACAATAAACAGGAAATCATCTTTATGCATTAAATAAACAAGCTTGTATCTACTGTTTAGAAGAACACTGTCTCACTAAAAAAATATCTCAACACAGTGGTCTAGGTAGTGAGTCCTTTTACATACTTAGTTTTTTTTATTACTAGTTTAACATTTATTTGCATGCACTGTTTATTTTTTCAACACTTTGACAATGTTTGAACATCTGATCTTCATAACAACACAGCTGATTTTTGTATGCAGACATACATATGTGGCTGGGAACGAGATTTTGACCCATCTGGTCAAAAAATGACTTTTTCAGTTAAGCATATATTATGAAAGTGCTACATCTGAAAAATCAAAATCTGAAATTTGAGCATTGAATTCCTAAAATTGACGAAGTTATGTCATTTTTTGTATTGCATGTCAGAAACACTGATTTGCGCGATTTTGTACGAAATGACGTTTCAATACAACGAAATGACGTTGTAATTCTACCAGTATTAGTTCATTTTATGCTGATCAGTTTTTGTTGATAATCACTCAATTGTGTGTGTATGGTGATGACAGTCATTAACTATGACTTACATAATTAATTGTATTATTATAAAACATTAAACGCTCATTGTTGCCATGGAAACAGACACTGTTCTTTTTTCAAATGTATTGTCATTTTAAAGAATTTAAGACACAGAATAACAACACATCAACAAAATATCTTCTGGACAGATATTAAACATTACCAACATGTTTATAGTAAAATCAATGTATGAACATTTTCTGAAAATAGGGGTGTATTCAGAAATTGAACATATTGTATAGCAACGAACTTGAAACTAAAATGAAAAAAACCCCTGACATTTTGAATTTTTGTTAAGCATCTATACTGCCATACATGGTTTATTTAGCAATTGTATTTTATTCAAAGATTGATACACAATTAATTAGATTTTTTTAAATTAAGTTAACAGTTTCTATGGAAACAGTAAATTATCAATTTCATTTGTACCTGTTATCAACAATGAAATTGACCATAAACGTAGATAGAAAATAATATCAACCCATTTCATATATAGAGGTCCAAAAACATGATTTTCAAATAAAAGAAAATTACAGCAATAAGCACATCAATATTCAATGGTAAACGTCACCATAGATTAAACTTTACACAACAAAATATGTTCGTTTACTTGTAAAATATAATAGATACATAATATGAACACATATGTTTACATCACACATTTTGATGTCAATACAAACTACAACAGTTTAAGTTATCTTTGAACACATGCCAGTCATATTATACAATGTAATAATCATACTGTACAGAATATTTTATAGTGAAATCACTGAGTGAGTTGTTAATTAATTATAAATCTCAGTTCAGCTTATATATGCCCATAAACTATTTTTGATTATTGATTGCTATGTCACTTTCAATAAAAGAAACACACTATTAATAAGATATTCAGCTAATTGTCATACAAATAACAATACCATGTAAATGTCGTAGTCATGAATACTAATCAGAAAACAGTTTATCATAAGTATAATGCAAGAACAACAATTTGAGAAAATGAACAATTGTTAATAGGATAACAAGCTCTCACATTTTTTACTTTGGAATAGATGGTTTGGGACACACAATGTCTCTGGCAACTTCATTGATAAAGAACGGTGCAATTTTCTCGTAAAGATACCACTGCCTCAGATGATCTAGAGGGGGGATAAACTTAACTGTTGGAAGGCAGCCTGCCTCGGGTCTTGCCTTAAGAAGATTAAATCTAACTTCCTCCGAGTCACAGAACTCTCGACAAATGAGAAACCCTGGCTCATCCGCAGTGCAACGAAAGTGGTAGTATTTTGTGATGTTTTTTAAAAGTTTGAAATAGTTTTCTAAAAATGTCTTCCAGTTCAAAAACACCACCGGTCTAGATGGATCATTTACGCGTTGCGGAATGTTATGCCCGGACCTAGAAGATGCTTTAACTGTGTAAGCAATGTCCTCCATACATTCAGCATCTGATTGGCGCCATTTTATTTTCCACACACCAAAGTGCCAATCTGGCGTGAATTTGGTATGTCCCGGTAGCATCATACTCAAGAAAACAGACTCATGCAGACCTGCAATGATATTCCAAAAAAACAGTAACAATTTTATAATCTTTTTCTTCAGGTTACAACCTCGAAAGATTCATTTCAATATGCTTTATACATTTTGTAATTGATAGAAACAGGCGACCAAAGTTCTTATCATATAGTATAACAAGAGACCCGCCTAGACAGCTCATCTATTTGTCAAAGTATGAATCAAATCTGATCATAAATAAAGAAGTTATGGCAATTTTAGTAAAATCTTTCCAAAATGAAATGGGGGGATTCTTGGGTGGGATGGTTGGACAGTCTTTCAAAAATAAAATAATACAAATAAATATTTGTTTTTTTTAAAGGATTTTTCAACATTTTTCTAAACCTAAACGCAAAGTGTTTTTGCACTTTTTCGAAACCTAAACGCAAAGTGTGACAGAATTTCAGACAGACAGACAGACGGACAGTGTGATCACTATATGCCCACCTTCGGGGGCATAAAAACAACAACTAAATAATGCAGTATATTAACAAATGTTTTTCTTATAGTAGTGCAATGTAGTTACAATTAGTTATTATTACATATTGTGAAGATATATAAAACTGATAATTACAATAACATACCTGTTCCTTCAGCGCACATCCCAAACACATGGCACTTTCTTGGTGTCGCAAAGTAGATTGGCCCCACTTGCATGGCGTGATGAGGGTAGTGTACACACTGGGCAAAATCCCATGAGTAGTGAAGTGTGGCATCTAGTGAACATGGTTCTGCACCTGTTAACAAAATGAACCAAATTGTATTAAGTGAATCAATTTATTTAGACATTTTTTATTATATATACATATTTTTATAATTGTTTACCAACATGTACAGCTAGATGCACCATATAAATGAATGTTCAACATTTAAGCTATAGCATGTTCATGGCAAAATGCATAAAATGCTGCGGTTCATCTTCCAGGACAAAGCACAAATGTACCTCATATGAGGTACCTTATTTGTATGACATATTTTTGAATAGTTAATTTACAATTTATGAACTTATAATGGAAATAAAATTTGTTTATTAAAAAATCCTCATTTTTCAAGACCTTCAGTGACATCTGTAGTACTGCACACAGCTTTACTACAAAGAACCGGGTCCTTGAAAAGTTGGCGTTGCCGGTTGGCCTTTTGAACATGACATGTATAGTCACTTAGTACATTGTGCCTTTCTTCATCTGACAGATGAGCATTGGTTTTTAATTTGCCCATGAATTTTTGACATTTTTACACACAAATCTGTCGCTGGTGTAGCTACTGCAATGTGGGTGCATAATGAATTCCATTTGTTTCTAAATGTTTTTAAAGACACAACTCTATAGTTTGCTTCCTTTGCACTCTTCATGTATAAGTCATAAATGTCAGTTACATTTTTGTCACATGGAAGAAGCAAAACTGTCTGCTTTGGACAATTAGGCAGTCGTCCGGGCAAAGGTAATGCATTTTTATTTGCATATTCTTCAATGAATTTTTTTATTCTTGTAGTATCGTCGAATGAAAGTGCATGGGCAGGTGTTGTTTTGCAATTACCATGTTCATTGACACTCAGGCCATACATGTCATAAGACTTACTCATTCTTTTCAAAGTTGACTGAGAAATTGCAAATGCAAAACAGAAAGTTTTCTTACAAATTTGCTGACCATGGAAAAAATATTTCTGAGACGGTCTCGTTCGCAACTTTTTAGATTTTTTTGTTTTCAGATGTAAAAGTACTATTTTTTCTTTGGGTACAAAGTTGGGATTTAACTACAAGTTCTTTTTTTCTTGAAGACAGTTCCTGGCATTGGGTCCTATTTTCTAGCAGATTATCAACACCAACTATTGTTGAACATGGTTTACTTCCATAAAAGACACTACACTGGCATGTTTCACGCGTGAAATTTGAAATAATTTCTGCTTCTTTTTGATCTTCTTTTCTAATGTCATTCTGTTTGTGATCCATTTGTATTTGGTCAGACTCGGATTCGCCACAATTAATGTGGTCATCATAAAGTAAGCAATCAACCTGATCACATGTATCACCATCATAATCATCAAAATGATCATCAACATCTTCAAATGAAATACTTGCATGATTTCCCAAATCTACATCACAAGTTTCAACCTGTACAAAATTGGATTGGAAAACTGTCAAGTTATCATTTGATTTTGCAAAAGATTCATGGCCAATGTGGTATAACTCATAAACTTGTGCAAGTTCATTAAAAAATACGTCATCAGTCTGTGACAATTCGTATGGAATTGTAGATTCTTGGGAATACATTTCACTAGTTTGGCTCATCATTCTTATGAAAACTTCACATAACATAAACTATCATTGTATCAAAACCAAACGACATTTTTGACAACTTCCGGGTGAAAATTCCAATTATCGCATATACTCATGAATCGAGAGCCAAACTAATTTTAACAGTGGTAATAAACACTAGACGTGGTTAAATTTATATGGGATACATCCTTTACCGACTAATTTCACATTATTTGACGGAAAAACAACAAAAAAGAAAGAAAAACTAACCTTTTTGTAAGCAGGAAGTTTATCCATTAATTGATGCAGTCACACGGTGCCGTAGTGTACGATGGGTTATAAATCAGCTATGGTTAAACTATACTAATGTTTTCGTATAAAAACCGTAACATAATCACTGATTGGGTAATTCATAGATTGTTTCGGAAAATAAATAAAAGAAATAAGATATTTATCGCAGTAAAAACGTGTGAAAATTGCGCGAAAAAGTTGTCACGACTTTGCAACGTTATTTCTCGTTAACGACGTCAGCGCCGAAAGGGTCAAAGTCTCGTTCCCAGCCACATATATAGAATCTTAACAGTTCTTTAAAGGTTCACACATTTTCCATCCAAGAAAATCCATGAATAAGATCACCATTGGTTGTATCTTTCTTCCTTGGAAACTTTGCAGGAATCACTCCTTTGTTGGTTTCCGAAAATTATCTGTTTTGCTCTATGTAATGCTCTATGTAATGCCCAGCACTTTGCAGAACAGGTTCTAAAAATGGAAAACCATTAACAAACATGAAATTTGATAAACAAGACTAGTGTCAAGCAATATGGTCCTCTACCGGTGAAACTCCACCTTTGTCAGATTTTTTATATATATTTGTTGCCATGGTAACCAGAATTTTTGACGTAGGAACATAATGAAATAACATGCATAATCTCCATAATGCCATCAATCCATGTTTAAGTTTCATAAAAAAAATGAAGAACTTTTAAAGTTATCGCAGGATCCAGAAAAGTGTGACAGACTGACTGACTGACAGACAGACTCACGGACACACAGAGCGCCAACCATACTAAGTCCCCTCTGGTTTCATCGGTAGGGGACAATGACAAATAAATCAGGCATTTTGAAATTGTCTTTTTTGTTGATTTTGAAAAAAGGGTAAGGTTGTGGTACAAAATGTTGTTTGCAAGAATGGCTTCTTAATCCTTCTATATTTATGCAAATAAAATAATGCGTGGTCTTACATTTAAACCCAATCCTAAATATACTGGGGGGGGGGGGATCACAACATAATTAGATCATGTGGTTTGAGGCCTAATCTTTATATAGTGATGTGCAACCATATGCATAAAAATCATAAATTTGACCGGGGAAAGTGCAGACGGAGTAAAAAGAAGTTAAAAATACTTTAAAGTTAAAACGAAATAACGCTAAATTTGGTGAATAATCGTGTTCCTGATGCATTACAACCGCAACTTACCAAAATATTTCGCATGATCACATGTAAAACTGCTTTATGAGAGCGAATGGAAAATGCGTCACCAATTCTGACAAACAAACAGTAGGGTGGCGTTATTGAAATACCGCGAGAATACTGCGAGAATACAGATGCCGGTAATAATGTTTTGAAAAACATTTTTTTTTTTTAATCCAGCGTTTGTGATTTGTCAGGATAATAATGACAATAAGATATCGAAAAGATCAAAGCAAATAAATTCGAAAGAAATCGGGATTCAGGCAATAAATTTTAGACGGGTTAATTTTATGTTTACGAAAAATGGATAGTACGTTGGTTCCTTTATCCTAGTTCCTTATTCCTTATTCGAATAAGGAATAAGGAACTGTTCCTTATTCCTTATTCATGCGGAGCATATTTGTTATAGGGTTTTAAAGTAATATAATTAAATTATTTCTGATGTAAATAAAAACAAAATAACTCGAATACATTTACTTTATGTATGACGTTACATATTCATGTTTCTTCTTCGCGATCGCATAGGATTTCTTGTTTAAACCGAACCGATATTTTGTAATTCGAATACTAACTTCACATCAACAAAACCTTAAGCATATACTATTATTTTACATATATGGGATAAACAAAATCAATCTTGTACATTTAAACATGTTTGTTTTTATTTATAATCCAGTTCCTTATTCGCGGCTGAATAAGGAAAAAGGAACTGGTTCCTTATTCCTTTTTTCAAGCCGAATAAGGAACTGGTATTTTCTTTCTTAAACATCAATGAAATTGATCCAAAGTTAACCACATATAAATGAACATAGTATATCTATATTGGTTGAACATGTAAAATACTTATTGCAATATATTTCTACTAAGTTTTAAGTGATGATAATCCAGTTCCTTATTTCTTCAAATCGAATAAGGAACTGGCATGTTCCTACTAAATAAAATATCAAAATAAACCAAAGAGACCAGCAAATCAATGAAAATCATTGATAATACAGGTTGGGTATTAAAGACATTAATTTCTGTACATCTCTAATAAGTTTCATTAAATGATGACCTAGTTCCTTATTCCTTATTCAAATCGATAAAGGAACTGTCATTTTCTTACACACACATACAAATGAAATGAACTGTTCCTTATTCATTATTCAAGCTTTACATATTTGATATAGGGTTTTAAAGAAAAATAGTGCATACAATTCTTAAGTAAATCAAAACAAAATAACTCGAATACATTTACTATTATTATAATTTATTATTTAATAGTACTTTATGTATAACGTTACATGTTCATGTTTCTTTCTCGCGCTTGCATAGGATTTTTTGTTTAAACCGAACCGATATTTTCTAATTCGAATACCAACTTCAAATTCACAAAACCTAAAGAATATACCATTATTTTATATGTATTTGATATAAAAGTGCAATCTTGTACATTTCATCATGTCTGTTTTTATTTATAATCCAGTTCCCTTTTCGCGGCTGAATAAGGAAAAATGAACCAATTGATAAGCCGAATAAGGAACTGGCATTTTCTTACTTAAACATCAACGAAATTGATCCAATGTTAACCACATATAAATGAACATTATTATATATCGGTTGTATAATTAAATTACTAATTGCACTACATTTCTACTAAGTTTTAAGTAATGATAATCCAGTTCCTTATTCATTTTGAATAAGAATATCCTTATTCCTAATTCAAATCCAATAAGGAACTGGCATGTTCTTTCTTTAAATTATAAGTCAAAATGATTCAAAGGGACGAATAAATCAACGAAAATAATTGTTAATGTAGGAAGGGGATAAAAATAGTAATTGCAGTGCATTTCTATCTTTTTGTATTTAATTATAACATAGTTTCTTATTCGATTTGAATAAGGAATAAGGAACCAGTTCCCTATTCCTTTTTTCAATCCGAATAAGGAACTAGGTTATCATTAAATTAAACGTAGTAGAGTGTACTGTTATTAGTAGGAAAATGCCAGTTCCTTATTCGATTTGAATAAGGAAGAATGAACCAGTTCCGTATTCCTTTTTCAATCCGAACAAGGAACTATATTATCATAAAATGAAACTGAATAGAGGTGTGCTGCAATAAATGTTTTTTGATACCCAACCTATATTTACAATGATTTTCATTGATTTATTGGTCCCTTTGGTTCATTTTAATATTTTGTTTAGTATGAACATTCCAGTTCCTTATTCGATTTGAATAAGGAATAAGGAACCAGTTCCTTGATAATCATCACTTAAAACTTAGTAGAAATGTATTGCAATTAGAATTTTACCTATTCAACCAATATATAAAAAAATATGTTCATTTATATGTGGTTTATTTTGGATCAATTTCATTGATGTTAAAGTAAGAAAATACCAGTTCCTTATTCGGCTTGAATAAGGAATAAGGAACTGGTTCCTTTTTTCTTATTCAGCCTCGAATAAGGAACTGGGTTATAAATGAAAACAAACATGTTTAAATGTACAAGATTGTTTTTTTTTTTGCACATACATGTAAAATAATAGTATATGCTTTAGATTTTGTTGGTGTGAAGTTAGTATTCGAAGAAGAAAATATAGGTTCTGTTTAAACAAGAAATCCTATGCAAGCTCAAAGAAGAAACATGAATATGTAACGTAATACGTAAAGTAAATGTATTCGAGTGATTTTTTTATTTACTTCAGAAATGTTTGCATAATTATTCTTTAAAACCCTATAACAAATATATTACGCGTAAATCATGAATAAGTAACAGTTCCGTATTCCTTATTCGAATAAGGAATAAGGAACTAGGAAATAGGAACCAACTTATCACCCATTTACGAATGAAAATTGTGTTTGGAAAAGACTGTCACTATTTGTAGTGAACCAATCAATGGCTTATACCCAATGAAGGCCGGGTAAAGGGAAACAGGAATCATAAACAGACGGAGGAAAAACAGGTATACACTGAGAATGAACAAAGACTGTCACATGACCCCAAAAGTCACCGTCAGTAGGCATTTTATGAAAATAAACAGCCGCGCAAGGTCGGTTTTTTCCAATATCTTTGCTGAACATCCTATGACTTTCATACGACCTAGTGCAGGCAATATGGCATGCTCATAGCTTTCGATCGGTATATCACGCGTTGTGTGTGCTGCTCTGGTTTTTTAGAACACTTTGACACAAATTCCATTTTAGTTTCAAACGTCAGAAGTAAAATTACAAAGTCAGTGTTCACGAAAATTAACGATCACAGAACTGCCTATGCTTTACCGGACGAACATATATTACATATGTCTATGCATAAACAAACAAAAATATCTACCGAAAAATAAATGTAGGTTTTAAGAGTGAAACAAATATGGAAAACTTCAGTAGTACGTTTAAAAATGGCAAACGTCAATAGCAAACTATATTCAAACGGCAGTAGACGAATATATGCAGGGTTTTCCTTCTACCTTTTAGGGACACCCATTACTATGTTTTCTTATATAATGACATTTACTTTAACAAGTATTATATTAATGTTAAATAATAGATTTAGAAGCTTGATAGTATTTATAACCACGCACACGTAAGCACTGCAACTGTGCTGTATAAATTAATACGTACGAAGAGTGAAAACGTTCCTCAGAAATTTGACGTTCAGGTCCAAATATGGCAAACGATATGGTGCGAGCGCGACACGCGTGTGCGTGTTGTACATGTAAACTTTCCCAAGAGTTGTCGCCCGCTGTTATAAAGATATGCCATAAAATGGTTACATTACATTTTACTATGACTATTTTACAATTAAAAATCTTATTCTTTTTAAATTGCTAATTGTTATAATACATAATCAGCCCGCAAACATTATATTTTTTAAACTATCCAAAGTCTATATCTTCGAATTATTTGTTTACATGATACATGAGTTGTGTTTGGTTTCCGAACACGATACATAGTGTTTATTCGGTATATTAAACCTGTTTTCAGATGTCATATGTGTGTCGTTTTTCCGGAGACCCCCTCAAAACCACGTGGGGGCTAAAACGGCACGAGGAAAGGCACCGCGGCTTGTCAAAGTATTCTTGCTGTGAGAAGCAATTAAGTACAAAAGATCACATACATGCATACATGTGGCAAATGTGGGAAGTCTTACAGACACAGGAGCAGTCTGTCAAACACAAGGTAAAAAACATGCCAATTAAATGTGCATATTATTAAGATAATAATAATGCTGCACACTATTTTTGTTTAATAATATCCGGTAGGGTTGTCAATTCTTTGAATGTGTTTGTTTGATATTTTTCTTGATCTCAATTTGATTTTTGATATAACATGTTGATGGTATTAACAGTTATTGTTTGGTGATAATATAACTTTACAATAGTACTAATATATGTATTAACCTCAATATCTCAATGCATTCGTGCAAGTTTTCCTGTGTCACTTTTTGAAACGCTTTGGCAGATCATTCATTTGTTTAAATTTGCATAGATGTTCGGACGCATTGTACTTTTTTATTCTTATGCAACGCAATTATTCCTTTAATACATAGTCAAATACGTAAATGGTGCTTTGTTATATAACAGTTCAATGTGTTTGCGGGTCGAACAAGAAAATTATAACTCGAGAGAGAAGTTTAGTTGTTTGTGTTTTTGTTTCTATTTGAAATGTTGTTGCAATCTGTATGTCTTATTTGTGATTTTTTCATTCTGATTATCTGTTATTTGTTTCTACATTTTATTTCAAAAGTATGATGTGATATTCAACTAATAATATGTGTTTTCATGTTTAAATATATTTCTTGAATGTTAATATTTATAACCTATTTATGTATACTTAATTCAATGCATATTGTGAAGCAATGTTCATCATTAATAAAGTATTTTGCTTTCAACTTTTAGGTTACGTTTTTTTGAATACGGTTTATTCGGAGAGCTGCACTCAAGCAGTGTGTGCGCGTTGTGCGTGTGTGTAAGTGAAAATTATTTGTACAGAAAAGGAAATAAGTAAACGGGAGAAATGTTAGTTGTTTCATTTACTTTCCAAAATAAAGAAGCTACACAGGCAATACAGTAGGAATATTTCGTAAATCGGATAGAATATTCGTACAAGGTTAATTAAATGATAATGCAAGTTCTTGCACCTTAACACCGAAACATATATCTGTGTTTGCAATTCTACCATGACACTTGTTTTCTATGTAGACAAAGAAGAATATCAAGTGTGGGGTATTCTGTAAAAACAATTTTTCAGAGCTTTATGTTTGGAAGATAGTTTCTAACAGTTCACGGAAATATTGTAGTAAAATGCATATGCTAAAACGCGCTCTTAAAGAAATCTAAAAAAAAACTTGACTTGTTTATAAATGTAATATGTAACAAAACATAGTATTTTTATGATAACGGGAATAACTGCGTCTAAAACTAATGTTATTCTTATCGAAATTTAATTCACATATCACTTATAGCATGTCAGCTTTTCAGTAACATCAATAAGCTTGACGTTATTTTCGACTTTTCGTTATCAATGAAGGTAATGTAAGTTTCAAAATACTTGTGACCGAAAACGATGTCACATGTATGTACCGATTCAATGGCGTCACTAAATAGAGCTTCGCACTAGGCATCTATAGGAAAAAACGGACACTCATTTCAGCGTTCTGTTGTAAAGTTGAATCCAATTATTACCAAATCAATAACGATTAATCTAACAAAGTTTATCTGCTGTTTTAGTTTTCTTTTCATCTGTGGCAATAATCGAAAATGATGTCACGTTGATATTCCGCGCACTGTATATGAATGAATGATGCGTCATTTGATTTACATTTTTTACAATGACGTAACAAATATATTGAATTCGTTTGCATTTGAAGACTGATAATCTTCCTGGCGATGGTACTGGAGACTGTTGTACAAGAACGCATTTCATCGGCTTAGCAAATCGACATTTCCTGTGTTTCCGAAACGACAACGAACTTTTCTTTCGTGTCATTCTGAAATATAAAATATATACCGTAGTATATATGTGTTTACAACAATTTTAATATAAGTAGATAATATGAAAATAATTATATGTATAATCTATTATGGTGTTGATGGATTGCATCTGCTCACACCCTTTAAAAGCCTTTTTTCAAACGAAATTAAAAAGTCTTGATAATAAATTCATTTAATAGCGACAGCTTTCAGTGAATTGCATTAAAATATACAAATTATACATATAGAATATCAAAAAGACTATTAATTTACAATGTCCATGTTATTTCAACAAGTAAATAAAATGAAGTATTATTTATTGATTATATACTATTCTGTCTTATTTAATTTGCTTTTGATGATACAACAATGGGTAGAGTTATCGTTGCAGTTGTCTTCTAAGAAAATGTCAATCAACAAATGCGCACAAGTGTATGAAATGTATGGCTACATGTGAGTAAACAAATCGTATACTAGTACCTTCAACTGTATTGAAACTAAAACTTGAGTGTGCTCCCCTTTCGAGTGGCTGGTGAGGCAGATGTTGTTTACGTCGACAAAAGCATAAAATTGAGGATAAGCTGAAAGAAACACCAAACACCTTAACACATTTGACGATGTAGCGTTATTCGATCTGAACAAGACGCTAGTTAACACATAGATAAAGGTTCCATTTTATTTTGCTCCATATATTTTTATTCATAAACTTTCCAAAGTCCATTTAGATCTTTTTGTTTGTTAATGCACAGACATATGTAATATATGCTCCTCCGGTAAAGCATAGACAGTTCTGTGATCGTTAATTTTCGTGACTCTTTGTAATTTTACTACTGACGCTGCTTCTAAAATAGAAATGTATGTCGAAGTGTTCTCAAAAACCAGAGCAACACACACAACGCGTGATATACCGATCGAAAGCTATATGCATGCCATATTGCCTGCACAATGTCGTATTAAAGTCAGAGGATGTTCAGCAAAGATATTGGGGGGAGGGGGGGGGGAATCTACCTTGCGCGGCTGTTTTCTTTCATAAAATGCCTACTGACGTTGACTTTTGGGGTCACGTGACAGTTTTTGTTTATCCACAGTGGTATATGTAGCGGAGAAAAACATATAATGCGATTGCTACACAATTATGATGTAATTTGTATACTTTTTCCTGAGGTTCGTATTTACATGTGATTTAGCGTATGTCAAAGTGTTTTTGATTTGTTCAAGGTCATAACTAGTATCGCGAAAATATACGTCGCGTGACGAACTTTTTTTAGATGCTTCCCTATGTCTATAGTTATGGCTAAATTTCCATATGTATGAATCTGTCAACGCCCGCTACGCGGGCTTTTCCCGTATGACTCATATTCGTGGATATGACTGATCCTGCGATGTTGGTTATTCATTTTGTTGATGTTAATTGCGTAAGCAAATTAATAGTGAACTTTCGCTTTAAAGGCGGATATCGATGTACAAGCAGATGTCACACGTTTTCGCGTTTATCGTTATTCTAGTTAACTACACGCGACTTGTTCACAATAGACAACGAAGGAAATAAAGTGTGGGTTATTCTGCAATAATTATGGGCGGCGCTTAATGATTCGAAAATAGTTTGGAATAAATAAAGAAAAAATTTCAGTAAATGCACGTGCTAAAACCCTCTCTAAAAGAAATTTAATAAATGTAGCATGTATATAAATGTAATGAAACAACAAATTGTTTATTTGGCTATAAGTGGCATAACCACGCCTACAAATAATGTTATTTGTTAGGAAACGTAATTAAGAAAACATTTTAGCATGTCAGCTTTTCAGTAGCATTAATAACTTGGCGTCATTTAGTTTCTACGATTTTTGTTCTCAATGAAAGTGACGTCATTTGCAAAATATTTATGAATGAAAGAGACGTCATGTTTATACAATTCAATGACGTAACTAAATAGTGAACTTTGTAGATCTACTAAGAAGGGCGGAGTATTGAAAAATATAGTTCACGTCAAAAAGCTTGAACCAAATCAATCGTGTAAGAATCGAAATAATAATTTTCTTAGATGGTTTGTTATCGAATAACCCACTGTAAGGAGTATAGATGCGTGTTATCAAAATACTCGTGCTTCGCACTCGTGATTTAATTCCTACGCATCTAAACTCCTTACTGTGGGTTATTCGACAACAAACTATGATAGAAAATATTATTTCTTAAACAGATGATGTTGATAGTTCGGGTATTACATAGATATTTATTTATGTTTTTGTTCATTAAAAGGGGGACGACTATTTGATGTAAATAGTGTAGAATAATGTGATAGTTAGCTTTCTTGTATGAGATGTTTTACTTACTATGTGCTCATTGTTGCATGGAAATAAAAATAGTGATCAACTCATTGGTATGTTTAGTTCACTTAACTTGTGTCAGTTGTTTTGATTGACTGAGTTTGATCTCCAAAAACTAATGCTTTTTATGGTGTTTTTATGTACTTTGTATTACTGATTTTTCCCGGGTGTTTTTATGTACATTGTATTAGCGATATACCGGCTTTTTCTTGCTTGCCGGACTGCTTCGTAAATACCTTTTATAAAGCAAGGGCTTAATTTTTTTTAAAGCAACAACACGTTTTATTGATTGAAAGCCAAATATATCTCACCCTTTATAACGGTTTAACGTAATAAACATCTTTAACGTTGATTAAATAACAAACAAGAATAAGCGTTGAGATGACATAGTACCTAAGCATCAACGAAATCATGCATAGTCTCTACTATTGTAAATACTGTTTATAAAAAAAGCAAAATGGCAAAATTGGAATGCACTCTGTTGGGATATTCGCCACTATTCCCACTAATTATGTTCATATGACACATCGATACAATTTTCGATTACGCAAAGCATACGATACATTGTTAGTATTGAAGTGTCGCCCGTGTGTCTTTTGTAAAACGAGCTAGTGTCAATATTTTGATAATATGAAATTCTTTATATACACAAAAAGTGATTCATTGGAACGAGATAAATTGTTTGTTCATCAGATGAAGTTTTGCTTATATGTAAGTAGTCAGTAGGTATTTTGTGTGTATGCAATAAAACATAGAGTTCATTAATAACGGTGTCTCGTAAGTGACAACTTTTCGGCCTTTAACTGACAAAGGTTACGCTATAATAAACACAATTTACAGCCCGTGTATTGATTAAGTAAGTCACAATGACGAGATAGCCGAACGACTAATTTAGCTGTTTGAATGAGTTCAGTTACAACTAGATGTAGAATGAATATAATATTGCATGGGAACGTGTTACCAACGCGTGGTAAAGACATCACATTCAATCAACATACACATACTCTGAGTAACGCAAACTTAAAAAAAGAAATACACATACCACATCTATGTCAAATAAGTTAAGACATCCATTAAACAAATACTGTCAAAATTATTCGTTTAAAAAACGAATTAGTTTATGAGTGATAGTTTATCATTAAAGGGACTAATACAGTTATGAAAGGCAGAGTGACCCACTTGTAAAGCGTGAAGACATTATCCCGATTTCGAATCACAGAGTTCTTCTATCAAACACACAACACATGACTTACAACGGAGATCAGTACCACCAGACAAAAATTGAAGGTATGCGCAGCAAACTTGCAGTGTTTACTTTTCATATCCATACCAGAGATATATTATTGTTCTAACGTGTGTCTATTGTTGTAGATCAGATAAGAAAGATAGATTTGTTAGTAAATACATGTACCTTGATTAACGTAACAACACAAAGAAAGACGAAGTATTCTTAGACAGTTTGCTATTTCGAGCTATTGTAGCCCGATACAAATGTAAAAAGTAAAATTTACATACATCAAAATCATGTTTTAAAACCACTAATGTATGTTGTCCTAATTTACGTTTACTTAAATTTGATACAACCAAGCAATAAAACGTAAAAACTCTATTTTTGTACATACCTTCATTATCAAATTTATGATCGAATCCCGGGGATATAAAGTTATATAAACTCACGCTTTGAATTCGTGTCAATCGTTCGAACGATTTACTGAGTTTGTCCTTTAAAACGGATGTACTTTCAATTCGTGTCAATCGTCTCAATTAACTGAGTTTTTCCTTCAAAAACGAATGTTCTTGATTTGTGATTTTATTAGCTCGGCTGTTTTCGGAGAAAACCCGAGGTATTGTCATAGTCCGGCGTATGCCGTCCGCCGTACGCGTCTTGCTAAAAACATTAACATTGACTCTAAAATCAAAGTGATTCTACCTTCAACTTGGAAACTTCATATGTATCTGCACCTTGATGAGTTATACACACCACACCCATTTTGGGGTCATTAGGTCAAAGGTCAAGGTCACTGTGACCTCTAAAAAAAAAACTTTAACTCAAAACTCTTCCTTTTCTTCTGACAAGCTTCCATTTATACAATACTGCACCCACAGCCGAGCGTTGGCACCCGCTATGCGGTGCTCTTGTTTGTTTTGTATCAATGATGTTTCTTCCCTGTTTGTCTTGACTGCCTTATGAAAACCTTTTGAAAGCGAATGGTTAAACATTTTAAGATAAAAAACAAACGTAATTAAAGGTTATTATTAATTGAAAGCAAAACAAAAAGCAATCTGTATTCCTGTATTAACGTAACGAACTACTTTAACGTTGATGAATAGCAGTCTGGAGTAAAATGTTAGAAGACGCGACAAATGACACATGAACATCCACGATATATTATAATGTATGCATTTGCATCTACTGTTTGTACAGTCACCATGTCATTCATGTAAACTTTACAGGAATTCTCTTAGGATATTTTTCACTATTATGTTCAGATAATTATGTTCAAACGACGCGTCAAAACAAATTTCGGTTCCGCAAAAGAGACGATAAATTGTTGATAGTTTAGAGTTTATTTTAAGATACATAACGCTTTAAGCCGATGAGTACCTATTGCAACAAAATATATAAAAAGATATATATTGGTGTTTTGCAAGTGTGTCTATCTTTTAGCTATATTAATGATACATGAAATATGCAAAATTAACCCAAAATGATTGTTTGGAACGAAATTAATCGGATTGTTTATCATATTCAAATCAACTGTCTGTGATTTTGAGGACATGGCTGTGGTTGTGTGGGCATTGGCTGTGATTGTGATGATACTGGTTGTGATTGTGATGATACTGGCTGTGGTTGTGAGGATACTGGCTGTGATTGTGAGGATACTGGCTCTGATTGTGATGATAACGGCTGTGGTTGTGAGGATACTGGCTGTGATTGTGAGGATACTGGCTGTGATTGTGATGATACTGGTTGTGATTGTGATGATACTGGCTGCGAATGTGAGGATACTGGCTGTGATTGTTATGATACTGGCTCTGATTGTGAGGATACTGACTGTGATTGTGAGGACACTGACTGTGATTGTGATGATACTGGCTGTGATTGTGATGATACTGACTGTGATTGTGATGATACTGGCTGTGATTGTGGGGATACTGGCTGTGATTGGGAGGATACTGGCTGTGATTGTGAGGATACTGGGTGTGATTGTGATGATACTGGCTGTGATTGTGATGATACTGGCTGCGAATGTGAGGATACTGGCTGTGATTGTTATGATACTGGCTCTGATTGTGAGGATACTGACTGTGATTGTGAGGATACTGACTGTGATTGTGATGATACTGGCTGTGATTGTGGGGATACTGGCTGTGATTGTGAGGATACTGGCTGTGATTGTGAGGATACTGGCTGTGATTATGATGATACTGGCTCTGATTGTGAGGATACTGGCTGTGATTGTGAGGATACTGGCTGTGATTGTGATGATACTGGCTGTGATTGTGAGGACACTGGCTGTGGTTGTGAGGATACTGACTTTAGTTGTGAGGATACTGGCTTTGGTTGTAAAAATACCGGGTGTGATTGTGAGGTTACTTGCTGTGATTGTGAGGTTAATGGCTGTGATTGTGAGGATACTGGCTGTGGTTGTGTGGATATTGGCTTTAGTTGTGAGAAAAGCTGCTGTGATTGTGAGGACACTGGTTGTGATTGTGAGGATTTTGTGGTTGTGAGGACACTGGATGTGGTTGTGAGGATACTGGCTTTGGATATGAGGATACTGACTGTGATTGTGAGGACACTGGCTGTGGTTGTGATGATACTTGCTGTGATTGTGAGGACAACGGCTGTGGTTGTGATGATACTTGCTGTGATTGTGAGGACACTGGCTGTGGTTGTGATGATACTTGCTGTGATTGTGAGGACACCGGCTGTGGTTGTGAGGAGACTGGCTTTGGTTGTGAGGATACTGGCTGTGGTTGAGAGGACACATGCTGTCATTATGAGGATACTGGCTGTAATTATGCTGATACTGGCTGTGATTATGAGGACACTGGTATACAGCCTTATATGAAAACAAATTTTCTAAGCACTAACTGCCCGTTATACTGGTGCTTTTTTCCATTTTGCAATTCAAGCGCGCTATGCGATTTGACATTTTCGCGGCATTGGCCAAAATAAATGTAATCTTCAGAACAGATCTCTTAAAAGACAGCTTTATTGCGAATGTATTTGCAATAAAATGTATTTATACTATTTTTCGAATGGATATTTGCTTTTAGAATTTTTGTATTAAATGGCGCGATGTCGAATATTTTACACAAATAAAATATATATACTTCTTGCAAAAAAACTATGATAAGAATGAGTCGAATCCTGTAAATCTAATAGTGAAATAAATATATTTTAATATATTTTAAATTGCACCCCGCGAGTTGAGTTTTAATTTTTTTCTCGCTTAAGATCCATTTGTTATATTTATTACGGTTAAGCCTATTTATAAAACGACACAAACTGTTTATGTTGGCAACATTCTGCTGTTTCTTCGTATACTTAACAAACATTTTATGTTTCCTGTATTTCTATGAATTGACCTGTTACAATAAATTAATATTGTCCAATGCTTCAGACTATAAAATATCGACCAAATATTTTGCATGTATGTATATACTATGGGCAATAGGATTGGTGACTTGGGGGGAAAAGGAAAAACATGAAGCGCACAAACAATATTATTGATTCTTCAGACGAATGTGGTTTTATTAGGAAGCTGAATTATCTTAAGTATCCAAAGTATATTCATTCACGTTTTGTGACTACTTGGGGGAATATTTCCTGCTGAGATACTGGTTAAGGTTGGTCGCCTTAGATTTCTGACGATAGGCCTCCAGTCCCTAAAGCTTATCTAAATGGAAAACATTTATGCTAATGTATTTTTTCGACAAAATTGTTGAGGCGTTGGTTGTAAATAGTTGAACTATTTCATAGTATCTTCATATCTCTGAAAAGGTTGCGCCTTCTTAGTTGTTAAAACAAATGTACTTTTTTCGTAAAAACGTCAACAATTTGAGGCCCGATGATACAACAATTTATAATAAAAAATGCTGAGCTTGCAATAAACACAATTAAATGGAAATTCTGAATAATTCTATAAACTACAAATTTCGCTGGTGTTATATCAAACGGTCAAATAACCACACATCGCTACATAAGTATTTGTGAACTGATCGATAAACGACGATTAAACGAATTTAGTGTTACGTATGGGGTGAGTTACGCACATTGCTATGTAAAAATTTTAACGGGCCTCTGCTTTCCTAAGTCACGTCTCATGAACATTTTGATTGATAAAAATCACATTAAAATCTCACCAGAGGCCTAGTCACAAACGGCTATAAATTGAGTAGCTCACCAACGTTATTTGTGACTCCTTGTGGACCACTTACTGCTGCAATTATGAAGGCTGTTCTGGCGTTGTTTGGGATTGCGCTCATTTCCGGTCTGGTGAAATGTGATTATCAAGATGGTATTAAAGACACGGTATTTCGTCGAGCGCATGCGGTAATGTACCTTTGATTATTTATTTTGAATATTTTTATTTGATACTTTGTATTGACGATACAAACTTATGTTCTGTTTATTTGGTTTATTGCATAAGTAAGAGTAAAGAACATTTGTCAGGTGTACATATTGTTTTGCAGACCTGTGAAACGGTGATATTGCGTCCAAGTTTAAGACGGCTTTTTCTTTGACCTGTTTTTTGAAAGTATTTGACAAAACATATTTCGTTATTAAATACATGTTACCACGTCATGTACACGGATAATCGAACGTAGTTCGTAGTTTAAAGATCTTACACAGAGAAAGCATGGCGAACACAGAATTATGATATTACTTTTAGTGGATTTATCATATTAATGTAACAAGTATGATTACTGGTATGTACGTCAACTAGTGATAACTAATGTTAAGTTGAATTTTTACTAGATACAATGATTGATAGTCACTCTTTATTGGAATTCATTGAAAAGTAGCTTAAAACAAGTTTGCATTAAAAATTTATTTTTATATTTTGTAATATGTTAAGGTACATTGCGTTGTGCATTATTTCTGGTACGCTCAACTAGTACGAGAAACAACTCTGTGGCAATGTGCAATCAAATAAAAGTGTATTATCGATTTGTATTGCCAAAAATTCCCAAAATAAAAATATCAGATGCATACACATATATGGAGAAAAAAAACAGAGGCAAACAAAAAAACTCAAAAACAAAATGCAACATTTATTTATTAAGTAATTTCTTGATATGGTAATTGAAACAAGCTTAGCATTTCAAAATAAAATACAAAAATATGATTGAATGTTCACCCTTGCTTCTCAGTATTCCATTCCATGTCGTTGTACTGCGTTGGAATTATCCGGTTACATCGCACGATTATTAGTAAAACAACTTAATACAAAATACAATTATAGACACAAATTAAAATTATCAAATCTCTTTAAAAAGCATGTAAGTAAAATTGACCTTATTCAAAATTCTATGTATTTAATAAATCCTAGCAACTAAAAAGTCAATGAAATATCCAAGTATGATTTGGTTTTATCCCACTTTTACAGCGAATTCGGTTGATTAAAGCCCCGTTGATTAAATATCATCTATAATCAACGGCAGGAAATGACGTCAATATTTCGACGAAATGACGTCATAAATCCAGCGAAATTATCCAGTCAAACTAATTTTGTTTAAACAAAAAGGTTTACAAAAAAAAGTGGGATAAATAGAATAATAGATTAGTGTTGATTATAGATCAGGTTTATCATGCTCTGCACGAAAACGAAAAAGCACTCGCCAAGGCTCGTGCTTTTTGTTTTCTAAGCCTCGCATGATAAACCTGATCTATAATCAACACTAACCTTTTATTCTCTATATAAACAATTAAACGTCATTTACTTATTTTAACATTTTCCATCTAAGTTTAAGTATGTGCTTGATTGTGCGGGGAACAATAGACATAAAATTTATTAGTGCAGTCTACAAGGAGCTGTATTAACTCTTTTAATATAACTTATCGTGACTGTCAATCATTTAGACAGAGAACAGTATTGTTATAGCCTCTTATATTATATTTGCATGTTATTTTGATAAGATTTAGCGTCCAAACTCGATGCAATGTATGCAATACGATACCTGTTGTCCATTCTATGAATACGTTTAACGTAAGTCGGTCATTGCGTAAACTGTGTCGTTTCAAATAATATGTATGAGTTATAAATATTGTACTGAATTTGAAATTCCGACATTTTAAGCAACATGCTCGTTGTTTTTAGGACTCTGAGGAGGCATGGAATCGAAAGGAAATAGAGTTCCAGCGTATGTATTAAGCATTCAGCGTTTTTAATTTAGTTATGTATATTTTATCGAGTCTAAATCGCGATGAATTGCAAAGTTAATGCCAAACTCATGTGCCTTAATGTATCAAGTACCACCTCATAATTTAATTAATGCCTCCACTGCTTATAGTCAACAATTATTAAATAATTGTTCATTACTGTTAATTCACAGTAACTATCATGTTGGGCAAGTGCGACACTGGTGCAATCTTGATCGGGCTCATGGTTGACAGACTGGGACGAATGGCTGTTGCCGCTGCACTCAAGGAAAGAGATTTTGACTGTATGTTATATTCATAACACCGCCGAAATTAACATTATTGACTTAAATTAAATAAATTGTCATTGAAGGTTGCGCCTTGTTGCACATATTTTTGGACATATAAATGACGTTATCTCTGAAATAGTTACAATTTGAAAATGCCTTCCTCAACATAAATGAAAATGTTACCCTCTTCAAAGTATCAAACAATCAGTATATTTGTATATCAGTATCAAAAACTCGAAACAATTTTTTTCCATTTAATATTATTGTGCTCCTTACTAAACGTATTAAACAATACTGACGTTTAATTACAAATATATGTCCCTGTGTTTTAATTCGGGGCAATATTAAACTTTTTTTACCGACCCAAAAAGTCGCCTGAAAATGTAATCTGTTCCAGTTGAATTTATAGTAACCTCTGTATCTATGTACTTCGACAGATGTACAATATATTTCTGCTTGTATATGTGAGCAAATACTTACACCTTAAATAATTCTTCATTTTCAATCAAATGCTATTGTGGATACTTACTAAACATGAAACACCTTACATTCCTACATGTGTGTATGAACTTTTAACTGTTCTCATTGCAGTCTTGATCAATCGTTGCGAAACCGTGCACAAAGCTATTGAAATTATATCGGTAAGTTATCTTTGTTTTCTACTACACGAATTTGACTAATTGCAAACATAATACGTGACTTATGTGCTGTCATTGTTAACTGTGTCGATAATATTCTAAGTTCGATTATTTTATTCTGTAACAAACATAACTATAGGCCATTAACCTGGACGTTGATAGAAAGATTCACTTGTCAGAATGTACTCAGTGAACACAAACACAATATTCAAACATTCCTGTCTGTTAAGAGTCTATACAACCAGCTCATTTTCGTATAAATCACTTGATTTTAGGGATGACATTATCCCCGCCAATGATTCTCTCAGTGCTAATGTTTGTATTTGGTAATGCTCAGAATGAAGCTTTGCTGTATTTCAGGAGGCCTCAAGTGATTATCTGAGGGAGCTTGGTTTCAATAAAAGAAAACTTGAATGTAAGATTTAATGCATATGATAATTTTAAGACGCTCTCCAGAAGTCTTCCAAAAATTGTGTTGAGCAAAGGACACCTTATCGATCAACAAACATAATCGCCGCTGTGAATGAATAGTAAATCGGTTGTAGTTTTGATGTTCGTTTTTTTATTTGCACTATCTGCTGATGTGTCTATGGTAAACGAGCAGATATTCATTTAATAATTTTTTTACATAGAATGTATACCAGGTCTTCGTACATAAGGAACATATTGAAAACTAGTTACATCGATTACTTTCGTGAAGATGATGATGACGACGACGTGATTGATGATGATTATGGTGTTTTGTTTGCTGCTGATGATTATTACTTCAATATGATAATTAACACTTTGTACAGGCCTCAGTCTACAGGCAGAGGGAGAGTTATTTGAGCTTGCCACCATGATCATGGGTACACACCCATCCGGTGAGTCTTTAACATGCAGTAGTGCTGTTAATATTTGGGAAGTGTTGCTCTACATATCAGTTGCATTAGTCATAGCATCATCATAAGCTTACTTATATATGAAGGATAAACTTGTTTGGAGCTATCGATCTATTTTAAAGGCATAGTAATTAAATTGAATGCGTTTTAATTCCCTTTTATTATTGTTTAATTTGAGTTACAATGCTATGACGTTAAATTTTATTTACACTTAAATGTATTATGAATATTGCTGGGCCAAGTGTGAGGTTGAGCGCTCTATAACCAGGTTTAAACCCCCAATGCTTTGCATTGACCGTTCCAAGGCGGTGACCCCAGTTTTATTCATATTTTGTGTTTATGTTGGTTTGTATTGTGCTGTTTTGTACTGTTTGGGCAATCTGTCACTTGCCTTAAATAAAGGGCCAACTAATTGTTTTTAATGAAAATTCAATACTGCTCCAGCAGCTGGAGTTTCACTTCTTTATATTGAATGATGTTAAGGTTGTCAAAATCAATCTTTGTAAACTAATGGATACATACGTCCCGCTGTCGTTCACGTAATGAAATCAAACTTTTAGGATAAATCCCTTGCAGACTCTTAAAGGGAATCACTTGAGAAGTTCTTTTGGAGATTAAAATAAATGAAAGGCCACGAGAACATGTATTATGTTATTGATACCAATAACTTAATTACCGTTTCAGACTTTATATTTACAACTATACCGATGCCTCTATACAGTGGATTGCATTTTTACTAGACCTGTCGGTTACAAACACCGAAAATGAATTTATTGATTTTCAATTATTGTTGCATGTCATACTATTTCGAAACATGCTAACCCGTTGTATTTTGCTCTTTCTTTCAGAATACTCTTTCCCCCAAAAATTCGAGGACCAGTTTGCCGACTGTGAAAGCGAGTTAGAAAGCCGAAAATAGGTGCGTGCTGAATTATATCTGTAGAATATGGATGTTTGTCGTAAACCTTCGCACTATCACTATGTTCTCAAGATGTTGAATGACCGTCAGTTGCATAGCTTTGTATGCGAGGAATTATTTTATAAGCTTGATTATCTTTCTTCCTAATAAAAGTCGTCATGTTCCAGGACTTCTATAAATAGTTCCTCCTCAAACAAAAATTAGCGATGAGAGGTCATTTTTAGGACCGTCTGATAAGCAAATTGTACCGTTTTTGCGCTTTAAAATTTATAATAATGACAAAACAAAACGTGAAAATATATTATTACTTTAAACAATATTTCATTTAAAAAAAATTTACTATTGTAAAAACATTTCATGCAAAGCTTTCCCAGTTTTTATATTTCTTAAACCGGTTTTGAAATTCTTAATACAAGTGAAGGTTATTTAGGAGCAGCTCAAAATAAAACCCCTTGTTTAACCTTTATATTCCCATGCTTAAATAACGCATATGTTCATTTGAGCCTCTCTCAGGCTTAAATGCGCATGCGTCAAGTGCCGTCCCATATAAGCCTGTTTAGTCCCACAAACTGGTTTTTATGCTCATGCGTAAAGTGCCGTTCCAGATTGGCCTGTTTAGTCCGCACAGGCTAAACAAGAGCAACATTTCCGCATATGCTTGATTAACAGTTAGACGAGACTTCCTTCAAATGACAAAGTCCATAAAAGCGGTAGGCGTAGTCCCTGAATACCCTGTGCGAACTGCACAGGCTACTCGGGGAGACACCATATGCACATGCAATGAGTCAAGTGGTTCCATAACGTGGCTTTATTTCATCATATTTACATTCATTTCAAACTATGGTATTAGTCGTCGTCTCACAAATACTAGTATGACATAAATATGACTGTTTTGTTTGTGTGTTGAATGTGATGGTGAATATACAGCGTACAAAGTGCTTTTTTGTTTTCTTTTCTGTAGGCTGTCCACCGAAACTCCTTCTCCTCCCAAGGTGATGAACATCTGAACCGTTGAAAACTTTTTTCTTTTATAATAACCATTGAAATACGTATTCAATCGTTGGACATTTTAAATAAAACTTGCTTTATATTTTTGGTAAACAATTTTCACGCACATCTTGTGAATACTTTAGAAAAATTAAACTTCTTTCCCACAGATTTCTCGTTGTGTAATGTTTTATAATTATTCAAACAACTGCATGTACACAAATTGTATACTGCTCGCATCCATTTGGGACTATCAACCACGAATGACAAAAAAAGAAAAGTTCCAAATTACCGTATTTTTTTACAATTGTTAGTTTATATTGATTAAAATTATCACGACTAGTATATAACATTACTTGAAAAAAGTTCTTTTTTTTCAGTATATTCGATAAACAAAATTTGCGATGTGAAATCGAAAGTACATCTCGAAAATAGGTGGCAAACCCAATATAAATAACGCAAGTAGATTGATATTTTTAATTTAAAAAAGATATACAATTCACTACGCATGCACAAATTGCTTCCTGTGTTTACCACGTGACGATGATGATCAATCTACTGGCGTTATTGATAGTGAACTGGTAGTGACCTGGTAGACAAACCCTTTAAAATGTATTACCAAAAATACTGAAAATATGAGAACTTAACAACGGTATTTTACAACTTTTTCTTTTCTTGTCGGCGTGGTTGACAGTTCTTAAAGAACAAAAGACATAAAGAACAATTGGAAGGAAACGTTAAACAGTGCTCACACGAAAGGTAGCACTATACAGTTTTGAGCCTTAGTGTCGAATTGGCAGGGGAGAAATTTCTAATAAATAGGGATACAATAAAACTGAGCAGCAATAATAGTGTTTTACAAGTTTAAAGTATCAGATTTGAGTGGTGGTGGTTTGAAATGCATGCTTAGTGAATTCGAAAATGTGTCCAGTGCCTAGCCAGTGTGTCTGCTGAGCAGTCAAGGTCATGAGATACGTACATGCTGGTTTCTAGCTCCGAAGGCTAATTTTGCATGAATTTTAAAGGTGCCTCCACTCAACTGAATTTCTGCAAAAAACCGCGTGGATGACCCTAGGATTCTTCGGTGTCGGTCAAATATCTGGTTAGTGATGCAGTAAAGCAGAAAGTGTTTAATGAACTGGCATTTGCAGTTTAGTGGTAAATTTGTGTTGAAAATCACAGAAATGGCCTCGAAAACAGGTGACATTCAGACCCCTAAATTGGCTGAATTTCCATGATAAAAATATACAGCAAGTGGGTGCACCATGGCTATCCATGTATTTTCTGGAAGACATACCCCCAACAATACTGAAGATATGTTTTGTATGATTTCAGGTGTAGACGTTGTGTTAGCTGTGAGGACGGACAGTGCCCCCACCCCGGCAGCCAGTAGCCGATTTGTGAAAAACTGTAGTGTGTCCCCTTAAGGTCAAGTGTCAATTTTTCAAGTCCTGTCAAAAACATTTAATTGCATTTAAAAATGTTGCTGAACATGTCAGCATTTTATTTTCGACAATATTTCCAATCGGAAAACACTAACACCAGCATACTAAGGGCTCAAACAAAGGGAGGTAACTCAATGTCTGGTATTGGCAATTTTTTATTTATGCACATTAATGGATCTTTACAAGTTTTATTGACCATATTTACCAATTTACAACTGCTTACAAAGATTATTGTGCTAAAGCGAGAGTCCAATAGTGAAGTGTAAGGTTTTTCCGGGGGGAAAATGGACAAAAACAGCATTAATATCCATACTTGTTTGCATTTTCAGCCATAGCTTATGGCCAGTGCATTTTATGCAAGTGTCCCTTCTTTTCACACAGTTCAACGGTTAAAAAACCTTGTAGAACAAAAGTCTGGAGGTGCAGGTGCAGCAGGTGCTTGTCGGTTATGGGTGGGTGAGCATGACCGCTATGGATATGGGGTGCTGCGAGCCACAGTGGCCGGCAAGCGCATACATTTCCTCGCACACCGGCTTGCGTTCTTTTTGCACTTCTTGGGTACAAAGATTTTGACAGACACAATGAATGTTTCACATATATGTCACAACAAAACGTGCATTAAGGTGGAACATTTGTCGTATGAGCCCCAGTCGGTGAATAATTCTCGAAAAAAGTGCTTGGCGACAAGAGAATGCACTGGTCATCATGGTTACCCGAAGTGTATTATGTGAAAGGTAACTGGTTTGTTGATCACTGTTTACATTGTTTTAAATCTCTGATTTCTTGTTTTTGTTTCTAGTTAAGATTGTTCTTTGTCAATCTGCACATTGCAAACAGATCTAATAACTTATTCCATAACTATGGTCCCCAGCTGAAGATGATGGCTGAGATGAATACAGTGAGTCTTTCAGTAGTGGAAGGTTTGAAACCCGTTTTCGCAAAAAGTATCTGGTTTGCTTATATTGAAAGGATTCCTTTCTTCGTGAATGATAAGTGCTCCGTTTGTCAATATGTTGTAAATTCCTGTACATCTGTGAATGCTGTTTTACTTTAATACCGACAGTGCGAGCCAAAATAAACGTGGCTCTGCCTTTTCCAAGTGTTTGAGAATGGGTTGCTGAATGGCATAGGCCGGAAAAATTCCTTTTCCAACATGTGAATTTTGGGGCATAGTTGAAAATTGTCGAGTGCAAACTCTCACATCTGTTTCCATTGTACAGATTGCTTACATATTGAAGTGTTTCGGTATCAAAAGTACTTGATATAGTGTCTTTGAGACGGCTGCTATCCGTATTCGAAAGATGAAGGTGCTGTCCGTATGGCAAATGTTTTACGCTGTACTTTCGAATGCTTGACATGTGGTGCTGGCACACGGTAGACGCTTTTGAGCACTTTGAATGATCGTTGCTGAAACACGGAATTATGTTAGATAGAGCCTGTGAACTTCTTGTTACAAAGTAATTGCTATCGTTTGATTTTATTGTCTTTAAATTTTGAAGTTCCATTCGCACACGTGTTCGAACACCACTGGCAAGCATTTTTATGTAGTTTGTTTTGTCCTGTGTGCCCAACATTTTTAATCCAGTTTAATCCAGAAAATACTTTTTTTGTATGTGCAAAGGTTTGTTTAATCCCATCTGATAAGTGCCAAGGTTCTTGTTTTTCCCTGTGCTGTATCTATTTTTGTTAATTTTTAAGATTGGCCAGTGGTCATCTCTATAACTTTTGGATTACCTCCCTTTCATTGGGAGATATTGTCATTTTAGTCCATTGTGGCAGCCAAAGCCATGTTTAATCAAATGTTTACATTACTCAAAGTACTGTGCTTGTTTGTAGAAGAAAATTCAGTGGTAGGTTTGCATAAGAAAAGGTAAATCATGTAATTAAATGGGCTTTTTTAAATGAAAATATGTAAAAACTTTCAAAATATTTACCTTTTTGCTATGCTTTTTGAGGATTTTTCAGCACCAATGCATTGATCAGAAGTGTTTGGCTGTTAATTATCATTTGGACATCATTTTTTAAATGATTGGGTACAAAAATGCAGTGTTTATTGAAATTTGCTTGCAAACATAATGCAATTCCTGGCTCAGTAGTACAGTCTGCAGATAGTGGGAAACAGTGCTGAAAATGACCAAATTATCATGTGTAGAAAACAAGGCATAAAAAATACACGAGTCGTCCCAGGATTTTAAAATTTATTGTACACACTCATATATGAGTAAACCTCATGAAAATAGTCAACTTTCCTGATTCTAGCATAGTATGGTGTTTCTTAAGGTAAAGTGTCAATTTTTCAAGTCCTGTCAAAAACATTTAATTGCATTTAAAAATGTTGCTGAACATGTCAGCATTTTATTTTCGACAATATTTCCAATCGGAAAACACTAACACCAGCATACTAAGGGCTCAAACAAAGGGAGGTAACTCAATGTCTGGTATTGGCAATTTTTTATTTATGCACATTAATGGATCTTTACAAGTTTTATTGACCATATTTACCAATTTACAACTGCTTACAAAGATTATTGTGCTAAAGCGAGAGTCCAATAGTGAAATGTAAGGTTTTTCCGGGGGGAAAATGGACAAAAACAGCATTAATATCCATACTTGTTTGCATTTTCAGCCATAGCTTATGGCCAGTGCATTTTATGCAAGTGTCCCTTCTTTTCACACAGTTCAACGGTTAAAAAACCTTGTAGAACAAAAGTCTGGAGGTGCAGGTGCAGCAGGTGCTTGTCGGTTATGGGTGGGTGAGCATGACCGCTATGGATATGGGGTGCTGCGAGCCACAGTGGCCGGCAAGCGCATACATTTCCTCGCACACCGGCTTGCGTTCTTTTTGCACTTCTTGGGTACAAAGATTTTGACAGACACAATGAATGTTTCACATATATGTCACAACAAAACGTGCATTAAGGTGGAACATTTGTCGTATGAGCCCCAGTCGGTGAATAATTCTCGAAAAAAGTGCTTGGCGACAAGAGAATGCACTGGTCATCATGGTTACCCGAAGTGTTTTATGTGAAAGGTAACTGGTTTGTTGATCACTGTTTACATTGTTTTAAATCTCTGATTTCTTGTTTTTGTTTCTAGTTAAGATTGTTCTTTGTCAATCTGCACATTGCAAACAGATCTAATAACTTATTCCATAACTATGGTCCCCAGCTGAAGATGATGGCTGAGATGAATACAGTGAGTCTTTCAGTAGTGGAAGGTTTGAAACCCGTTTTCGCAAAAAGTATCTGGTTTGCTTATATTGAAAGGATTCCTTTCTTCGTGAATGATAAGTGCTCCGTTTGTCAATATGTTGTAAATTCCTGTACATCTGTGAATGCTGTTTTACTTTAATACCGACAGTGCGAGCCAAAATAAACGTGGCTCTGCCTTTTCCAAGTGTTTGAGAATGGGTTGCTGAATGGCATAGGCCGGAAAAATTCCTTTTCCAACATGTGAATTTTGGGGCATAGTTGAAAATTGTCGAGTGCAAACTCTCACATCTGTTTCCATTGTACAGATTGCTTACATATTGAAGTGTTTCGGTATCAAAAGTACTTGATATAGTGTCTTTGAGACGGCTGCTATCCGTATTCGAAAGATGAAGGTGCTGTCCGTATGGCAAATGTTTTACGCTGTACTTTCGAATGCTTGACATGTGGTGCTGGCACACGGTAGACGCTTTTGAGCACTTTGAATGATCGTTGCTGAAACACGGAATTATGTTAGATAGAGCCTGTGAACTTCTTGTTACAAAGTAATTGCTATCGTTTGATTTTATTGTCTTTAAATTTTGAAGTTCCATTCGCACACGTGTTCGAACACCACTGGCAAGCATTTTTATGTAGTTTGTTTTGTCCTGTGTGCCCAACATTTTTAATCCAGTTTAATCCAGAAAATACTTTTTTTGTATGTGCAAAGGTTTGTTTAATCCCATCTGATAAGTGCCAAGGTTCTTGTTTTTCCCTGTGCTGTATCTATTTTTGTTAATTTTTAAGATTGGCCAGTGGTCATCTCTATAACTTTTGGATTACCTCCCTTTCATTGGGAGATATTGTCATTTTAGTCCATTGTGGCAGCCAAAGCCATGTTTAATCAAATGTTTACATTACTCAAAGTACTGTGCTTGTTTGTAGAAGAAAATTCAGTGGTAGGTTTGCATAAGAAAAGGTAAATCATGTAATTAAATGGGCTTTTTTAAATGAAAATATGTAAAAACTTTCAAAATATTTACCTTTTTGCTATGCTTTTTGAGGATTTTTCAGCACCAATGCATTGATCAGAAGTGTTTGGCTGTTAATTATCATTTGGACATCATTTTTTAAATGATTGGGTACAAAAATGCAGTGTTTATTGAAATTTGCTTGCAAACATAATGCAATTCCTGGCTCAGTAGTACAGTCTGCAGATAGTGGGAAACAGTGCTGAAAATGACCAAATTATCATGTGTAGAAAACAAGGCATAAAAAATACACGAGTCGTCCCAGGATTTTAAAATTTATTGTACACACTCATATATGAGTAAACCTCATGAAAATAGTCAACTTTCCTGATTCTACCATAGTATGGTGTTTCTTAAGGTAAAGTGTCAATTTTTCAAGTCCTGTCAAAAACATTTAATTGCATTTAAAAATGTTGCTGAACATGTCAGCATTTTATTTTCGACAATATTTCCAATCGGAAAACACTAACACCAGCATACTAAGGGCTCAAACAAAGGGAGGTAACTCAATGTCTGGTATTGGCAATTTTTTATTTATGCACATTAATGGATCTTTACAAGTTTTATTGACCATATTTACCAATTTACAACTGCTTACAAAGATTATTGTGCTAAAGCGAGAGTCCAATAGTGAAATGTAAGGTTTTTCCGGGGGGAAAATGGACAAAAACAGCATTAATATCCATACTTGTTTGCATTTTCAGCCATAGCTTATGGCCAGTGCATTTTATGCAAGTGTCCCTTCTTTTCACACAGTTCAACGGTTAAAAAACCTTGTAGAACAAAAGTCTGGAGGTGCAGGTGCAGCAGGTGCTTGTCGGTTATGGGTGGGTGAGCATGACCGCTATGGATATGGGGTGCTGCGAGCCACAGTGGCCGGCAAGCGCATACATTTCCTCGCACACCGGCTTGCGTTCTTTTTGCACTTCTTGGGTACAAAGATTTTGACAGACACAATGAATGTTTCACATATATGTCACAACAAAACGTGCATTAAGGTGGAACATTTGTCGTATGAGCCCCAGTCGGTGAATAATTCTCGAAAAAAGTGCTTGGCGACAAGAGAATGCACTGGTCATCATGGTTACCCGAAGTGTTTTATGTGAAAGGTAACTGGTTTGTTGATCACTGTTTACATTGTTTTAAATCTCTGATTTCTTGTTTTTGTTTCTAGTTAAGATTGTTCTTTGTCAATCTGCACATTGCAAACAGATCTAATAACTTATTCCATAACTATGGTCCCCAGCTGAAGATGATGGCTGAGATGAATACAGTGAGTCTTTCAGTAGTGGAAGGTTTGAAACCCGTTTTCGCAAAAAGTATCTGGTTTGCTTATATTGAAAGGATTCCTTTCTTCGTGAATGATAAGTGCTCCGTTTGTCAATATGTTGTAAATTCCTGTACATCTGTGAATGCTGTTTTACTTTAATACCGACAGTGCGAGCCAAAATAAACGTGGCTCTGCCTTTTCCAAGTGTTTGAGAATGGGTTGCTGAATGGCATAGGCCGGAAAAATTCCTTTTCCAACATGTGAATTTTGGGGCATAGTTGAAAATTGTCGAGTGCAAACTCTCACATCTGTTTCCATTGTACAGATTGCTTACATATTGAAGTGTTTCGGTATCAAAAGTTCTTGATATAGTGTCTTTGAGACGGCTGCTATCCGTATTCGAAAGATGAAGGTGCTGTCCGTATGGCAAATGTTTTACGCTGTACTTTCGAATGCTTGACATGTGGTGCTGGCACACGGTAGACGCTTTTGAGCACTTTGAATGATCGTTGCTGAAACACGGAATTATGTTAGATAGAGCCTGTGAACTTCTTGTTACAAAGTAATTGCTATCGTTTGATTTTATTGTCTTTAAATTTTGAAGTTCCATTCGCACACGTGTTCGAACACCACTGGCAAGCATTTTTATGTAGTTTGTTTTGTCCTGTGTGCCCAACATTTTTAATCCAGTTTAATCCAGAAAATACTTTTTTTGTATGTGCAAAGGTTTGTTTAATCCCATCTGATAAGTGCCAAGGTTCTTGTTTTTCCCTGTGCTGTATCTATTTTTGTTAATTTTTAAGATTGGCCAGTGGTCATCTCTATAACTTTTGGATTACCTCCCTTTCATTGGGAGATATTGTCATTTTAGTCCATTGTGGCAGCCAAAGCCATGTTTAATCAAATGTTTACATTACTCAAAGTACTGTGCTTGTTTGTAGAAGAAAATTCAGTGGTAGGTTTGCATAAGAAAAGGTAAATCATGTAATTAAATGGGCTTTTTTAAATGAAAATATGTAAAAACTTTCAAAATATTTACCTTTTTGCTATGCTTTTTGAGGATTTTTCAGCACCAATGCATTGATCAGAAGTGTTTGGCTGTTAATTATCATTTGGACATCATTTTTTAAATGATTGGGTACAAAAATGCAGTGTTTATTGAAATTTGCTTGCAAACATAATGCAATTCCTGGCTCAGTAGTACAGTCTGCAGATAGTGGGAAACAGTGCTGAAAATGACCAAATTATCATGTGTAGAAAACAAGGCATAAAAAAATACACGGGTCGTCCCAGGATTTTAAAATTTATTGTACACACTCATATATGAGTAAACCTCATGAAAATAGTCAACTTTCCTGATTCTACCATAGTATGGTGTTTCTTAAGGTTAAGTGTCAATTTTTCAAGTCCTGTCAAAAACATTTAATTGCATTTTAAAATGTTGCTGAACATGTCAGCATTTTATTTTCGACAATATTTCCAATCGGAAAACACTAACACCAGCATACTAATGGCTCAAACAAAGGGAGGTAACTCAATGTCTGGTATTGGCAATTTTTTATTTATGCACATTAATGGATCTTTACAAGTTTTATTGACCATATTTACCAATTTACAACTGCTTACAAAGATTATTGTGCTAAAGCGAGAGTCCAATAGTGAAATGTAAGGTTTTTCCGGGGGGAAAATGGACAAAAACAGCATTAATATCCATACTTGTTTGCATTTTCAGCCATAGCTTATGGCCAGTGCATTTTATGCAAGTGTCCCTTCTTTTCACACAGTTCAACGGTTAAAAAACCTTGTAGAACAAAAGTCTGGAGGTGCAGGTGCAGCAGGTGCTTGTCGGTTATGGGTGGGTGAGCATGACCGCTATGGATATGGGGTGCTGCGAGCCACAGTGGCCGGCAAGCGCATACATTTCCTCGCACACCGGCTTGCGTTCTTTTTGCACTTCTTGGGTACAAAGATTTTGACAGACACAATGAATGTTTCACATATATGTCACAACAAAACGTGCATTAAGGTGGAACATTTGTCGTATGAGCCCCAGTCGGTGAATAATTCTCGAAAAAAGTGCTTGGCGACAAGAGAATGCACTGGTCATCATGGTTACCCGAAGTGTATTATGTGAATGGTAACTGGTTTGTTGATCACTGTTTACATTGTTTTAAATCTCTGATTTCTTGTTTTTGTTTCTAGTTAAGATTGTTCTTTGTCAATCTGCACATTGCAAACAGATCTAATAACTTATTCCATAACTATGGTCCCCAGCTGAAGATGATGGCTGAGATGAATACAGTGAGTCTTTCAGTAGTGGAAGGTTTGAAACCCGTTTTCGCAAAAAGTATCTGGATTGCTTATATTGAAAGGATTCCTTTCTTCGTGAATGATAAGTGCTCCGTTTGTCAATATGTTGTAAATTCCTGTACATCTGTGAATGCTGTTTTACTTTAATACCGACAGTGCGAGCCAAATTAAACGTGGCTCTGCCTTTTCCAAGTGTTTGAGAATGGGTTGCTGAATGGCATAGGCCGGAAAAATTCCTTTTCCAACATGTGAATTTTGGGGCATAGTTGAAAATTGTCGAGTGCAAACTCTCACATCTGTTTCCATTGTACAGATTGCTTACATATTGAAGTGTTTCGGTATCAAAAGTACTTGATATAGTGTCTTTGAGACGGCTGCTATCCGTATTCGAAAGATGAAGGTGCTGTCCGTATGGCAAATGTTTTACGCTGTACTTTCGAATGCTTGACATGTGGTGCTGGCACACGGTAGACGCTTTTGAGCACTTTGAATGATCGTTGCTGAAACACGGAATTATGTTAGATAGAGCCTGTGAACTTCTTGTTACAAAGTAATTGCTATCGTTTGATTTTATTGTCTTTAAATTTTGAAGTTCCATTCGCACACGTGTTCGAACACCACTGGCAAGCATTTTTATGTAGTTTGTTTTGTCCTGTGTGCCCAACATTTTTAATCCAGTTTAATCCAGAAAATACTTTTTTTGTATGTGCAAAGGTTTGTTTAATCCCATCTGATAAGTGCCAAGGTTCTTGTTTTTCCCTGTGCTGTATCTATTTTTGTTAATTTTTAAGATTGGCCAGTGGTCATCTCTATAACTTTTGGATTACCTCCCTTTCATTGGGAGATATTGTCATTTTAGTCCATTGTGGCAGCCAAAGCCATGTTTAATCAAATGTTTACATTACTCAAAGTACTGTGCTTGTTTGTAGAAGAAATTCAGTGGTAGGTTTGCATAAGAAAAGGTAAATCATGTAATTAAATGGGCTTTTTTAAATGAAAATATGTAAAAACTTTCAAAATATTTTTCTTTTTGCTATGCTTTTTGAGGATTTTTCAGCACCAATGCATTGATCAGAAGTGTTTGGCTGTTAATTATCATTTGGACATCATTTTTTAAATGATTGGGTACAAAAATGCAGTGTTTATTGAAATTTGCTTGCAAACATAATGCAATTCCTGGCTCAGTAGTACAGTCTGCAGATAGTGGGAAACAGTGCTGAAAATGACCAAATTATCATGTGTAGAAAACAAGGCATAAAAAATACACGAGTCGTCCCAGGATTTTAAAATTTATTGTACACACTCATATATGAGTAAACCTCATGAAATAGTCAACTTTCCTGATTCTACCATAGTATGGTGTTTCTTAAGGTAAAGTGTCAATTTTCAAGTCCTGTCAAAAACATTTAATTGCATTAAAAATGTTGCTGAACATGTCAGCATTTTATTTTCGACAATATTTCCATTCGGAAAACACTAACACACCAGCATACTAAGGGCTCAAACAAAGGGATGGTAACTCAATGTCTGGTATTGGCAATTTTTTTATTTATGCACATTAATGGATCTTTACAAGTTTTATTGACCATATTTACCAATTTACAACTGCTTTCAAAGATTATTGTGCTAAAGCGAGAGTCCAATGGTGAAATGTAAGGTTTTTCCGGGGGGAAAATGGACAAAAACAATATCCATACTTGTTTGCATTTTCAGCCATAGCTTATGGCCAGTGCATTTTATGCAAGTGTCCCTTCTTTTCACACAGTTCAACGGTTAAAAAACCTTGTAGAACAAAAGTCTGGAGGTGCAGGTGCAGCAGGTGCTTGTCGGTTATGGGTGGGTGAGCATGACCGCTATGGATATGGGGTGCTGCGAGCCACAGTGGCCGGCAAGCGCATACATTTCCTCGCACACCGGCTTGCGTTCTTTTTGCACTTCTTGGGTACAAAGATTTTGACAGACACCAATGAATGTTTCACATATATGTCACAACAAAACGTGCATTAAGGTGGAACATTTGTCGTATGAGCCCCAGTCGGTGAATAATTCTCGAAAAAAGTGCTTGGCGACAAGAGAATGCACTGGTCATCATGGTTACCCGAAGTGTATTATGTGAAAGGTAACTGGTTTGTTGATCACTGTTTACATTGTTTTAAATCTCTGATTCTTGTTTTTGTTTCTAGTTAAGATTGTTCTTGTCAATCTGCACATTGCAAACAGATCTAATAACTTATTCCATAACTATGGTCCCCAGCTGAAGATGATGGCTGAGATGAATACAGTGAGTCTTTCAGTAGTGGAAGGTTTGAAACCCGTTTTCGCAAAAGTATCTGGTTTGCTTATATTGAAAGGATTCCTTTCTTCGTGAATGATAAGTGCTCCGTTTGTCAATATGTTGTAAATTCCTGTACATCTGTGAATGCTGTTTTACTTTATATACCGACAGTGCGAGCCAAAATAACGTGGCTCTGCCTTTTCCAAGTGTTTGAGAATGGGTTGCTGAATGGCATAGGCCGGAAAAATTCCTTTTCCAACATGTGAATTTTGGGGCATAGTTGAAAATTGTCGAGTGCAAACTCTCACATCTGTTTCCATTGTACAGATTGCTTACATATTGAAGTGTTTCGGTATCAAAAAGTACTTGATATAGTGTCTTTGAGACGGCTGCTATCCGTATTCGAAAGTATGAAGGTGCTGTCCGTATGGCAAAGTTTTACGCTGTTACTTTCGAATGCTTGACATGTGGTGCTGGCACACGGTAGAACGCTTTTGAGCACTTTGAATTGATCGTTGCTGAAACACGGAATTAGTTTAGATAGAGCCTGTGAACTTCTTGTTACAAAGTAATTGCTATCGTTTGATTTTATTGTCTTTAAAATTTTGAAGTTCCATTCGCACACGTGTTCGAACACCACTGGCAAGCATTTTTATTGTAGTTTGTTTTGTCCTGTGTGCCCAACATTTTTAATCCAGTTTAATCCAGAAAATACTTTTTTTGTATGTGCAAAGGTTTGTTTAATCCCATCTGATAAGTGCCAAGGTTCTTGTTTTTCCCTGTGCTGTATCTATTTTTGTTAATTTTTAAGATTGGCCAGTGGTCATCTCTATAACTTTTGGATTACCTCCCTTTCATTGGAGATATTGTCATTTTAGTCCATTGTGGCAGCCAAGCCATGTTTAATCAAATGTTTTCATTACTCAAAGTACTGTGCTTGTTTGTAGAAGAAAATTCAGTGGTAGGTTTGCATAGAAAAGGTAAATCATGTAATTAACTGGGCTTTTTTAAATGAAAATATGTAAAACTTTCAAAATATTTACCTTTTTGCTATGCTTTTGAGGATTTTTCAGCACCAATGCATTGATCAGAAGTGTTTGGCTGTTAATTATCATTTGGACATCATTTTTAAAGATTGGTACAAAATGCAGTGTTTTATTGAAATTTGCTTGCAAACATCATGCAATTCCTGGCTCAGTAGTACAGTCTGCAGATAGTTGAGGAAACAGTGCTGAAAATGACCAAATTACATGTGTAGAAACAAGGCATAAAAAATACACGATTAGTCGTCCAGGATTTTAAAATTATTGTACACACTCAATATGAGTAAACCTCATGAAAATAGTCAACTTTCCTGATTCTAGCATAGTATGGTGTTTCTTAGGTAAAGTGTCATTTTTCAAGTCCTGTCAAAAACATTTAATTGCATTTAAAATGTTGCTGAAACATGTCAGCATTTTTTTCGACAATATTTCCAATCGGAAAACACTAACACCAGCAATACTAAGGGCTCAAACAAAGGGAGGTAACTCAATGTCTGGTATTGGCAATTTTTTTATTTGCCATTAAGATCTTTACAAGTTTATTGACCATATTTACCCAATTTACAACAACTAACAAAGATTATTGTGCTAAAGCGAGAGTCCAATAGTGAAATGTAAGGTTTTTTCGGGGGGAAATGGACAAAAACAGCATTAATATCCATACTGTTTGGCATTTTCAGCCATAGCTTATGGCCTAGTGCATTTTATGCTAAGTGTCCCTCTTTTCACACAGTTCAACGGTTAAAAACCTTGTAGAACAAAAGTCTGGAGGTGCAGGTGCAGCAGGTGCTTGTCGGTTATGGGTGGGGTGAGCATGACCGCTATGGATATGGTGGCTGGCGAGCCCAACAGTGGCCGGCAAGCGCATACATTTCCTCGCACACCACCGGCTTGGCGTTCTTTTTGCACTTCTTGGGTACAAGATTTGACAGACACAATGAATGTTCACATATATGTCACAACAAACGTGCATTAAGGTGGAAACATTGTCGTATGAGCCCAGTCGGTGAATAATTCTCGAAAAAAGTGCTTGGCGACAAGAGAATGCACTGGTCACATGGTTACCCGAGTGTATTATGTGAAAGGTAACTGGTTTGTTGATCACTGTTTACATTGTTTTAAATCTCTGATTTTCTTGTTGTGTTCTAGTTAAGATTGTTCTTTGTCAATCTGCACATTGCAAACATATCTAATAACTTATTTCATAACTATGGTCCCCCAGCTGAAGATGATGGCTGAGATGAATACAGTGAGTCTTTCAGTAGTGGAAGGTTTGAAACCGTTTTCGCAAAAAGTATCTGGTTTGCTTATATTGAAAGGATTCCTTTCTTCGTGAATGATAAGTGCTCCGTTTGTCATATGTTGTAAATTCCTGTACATCTGTGAATGCTGTTTTACTTAATACGACAGTGCGAGCCAAAATAAACGTGCTCTGCCTTTCCCAAGTGTTTGAGAATGGGTTGCTGAATGGCATAGGCCCGAAAAATTCCTTTTCCAACATGTGAATTTTGGGGCATAGTTGAAAATTGTCGAGTGCAAACTCTCGACACTATCTGTTTCCATTGTACAGATTGCTTAAGCATTGAAGTTTTTCGGTATCAAAAGTACTTGATATAGTGTCTTTGAGACGGCTGCTATCCGTATTCGAAAGATGAGGTGCTGGTCCGTATGGCAAATGTTTTACGCTGTACTTTCGATGCTTGACATGTGGTGCTGGCACACGGTAGACGCTTTTGAGCACTTTGTGAATGGATCGTTGCTGGAAACACGGAATATGTTAGATAGAGCCTGTGAACTTCTTGTTACATCAAGTAATTGCTATCGTTTGATTTTATGTCTTTAAATTTTGAAGTTCCATTCGCACACGTGTTCGAACACCACTGGCAAGCTATTTTTATGTAGTTTGTTTTTCCTGTGTGCCCAACATTTTTTAATCCAGTTTAATCCAGAAAATACTTTTTTTGTATGTGCAAAGGTTTGTTTAATCCCATCTGATAAGTGCCAGGTTCTTGTTTTCCCTGGGCTGTATCTATTTTTGTTAATTTTTAAGATTGGCCAGTGGTCATCTCTATAACTTTTGGATTCCTCCCTTCATTGGGAGATTTGTCATTTTAGTCCATTGTGGCAGGCCAAAGCCATGTTTTT